>NC_142104.1:39060799-39214132 GCF_056152115.1 Neolamprologus brichardi | reverse complement strand
TGAGAGTATCCCCCCAATTTATTTTTGTGAAATTACCAATTATTTATCAACTGAGGGGTGAAACCTGATATGGCCCTGCGTAAAATTGTAAAGTAGGCATCACAAAACTGAGAAAAAACTTTCAGTGGTTTTAGGAATCCCCAAAATGTATTAGGTTTGAATATGCCCTGCAACAGACTGGCCCTAAGAGAGCTGGGATAGGCTCCAGCCCCCCCCCAACCCTGAAAAGGATAAGATGGATAATGGATGAATGGATGAACGGAACTGGCTTGATTATCATGAAATTAGGTTTGACATTTAGTTCTCATCAGGAATAACAGCTACTACTATCTTTCCTTGTTTGCAATAACATCTTTTTAGAGGTTTTTTGTCATGTTTTTTGACCAATACTTTTTGACATTTTATGTGCATTATAGACATTTGTCATCACAGCCATTTTAACATGAAATAATAGGTAATTAGTGTTACTAATCACATTAAGCATGCTAGCTAGGAGTTGCTAGCTTGTCATGCTAGCAATAGCATGAGGTATAGGAAGTGTTTATCCACAGAAAAATGATTAAGGTTGTGACACCATTCAGTGGCTTCTGTACTGGACACATTTTGATACCTTACCACTAACATCATACAATCAAATTTTTTCCTTACCTGGGATGATCAGCATGCATCAAGACTTTACCACTAGCATTTTATCTCCTGCCATGTTTGTTTTCAGAAGGGACTATGCAAGCTGTATGTGCAACTGTATGGGTACAAGTATATACCCATCATTCCATTAAAAATGCTTCAAAAGGCACAACACAGCAAACTACAGTAGAGGGGTCCAGTTAGGTAACTTGAATTAGTAGAGGGTAGTACTAGTTAAAAGTTTACTTTTTGACAAAGCTTATATATGGGCTGAATCCATTGACTGTAGAAAACATGGACGACGCGACCCGCCTCCTACCATTGTGCAAAAATGAAGCCAAAATACCCGCTTGTGGAGGCTGCCATCTTGCAAATTTGGAGCCAGAGTCTGCGCAGTAGTGACTTGAGGTGGAGCGACTGTGTAACGCTCCCGCCCACACACCCGCTGGACGTGACCGCAAACACGCCCCTCTACACTTTTTACGTAGCCCGGCAGCTGGAGTTTTTTTGCTGGTTTACCGCGACTGACGACTCGTTTAATTAAGGTAAATACAACCATGTCACTGTTATAAAAAAGACACACAGCTTATCATCTTATAGTTCTAAAATCACTCTGTTGTTAATTCGTTAGTTAGATTAGCCGTTAGCATACGCACTGTGTTGGAGGCTTGTTGCTAGCTAGTTAGCGATGCTACACACCTGCTACTCTTAAGTCTTCAACACTTATGTTTTTTGTTTTTTTTTATCCATTTACCCATTTTTAGACAGCGATGAGATCAGCTGCACACTCTACAGAGGCCCAGAGTTACTGTTAATATCAAAAATATAATGCTGTCCTGTGAGATTTTAACATAAGACTGTGAGTGTAATGGATCTAAAACTGTTTAAATCTTCAGAGCCCTCTACAGCCTGGTAACATGGAGACTTTTAAAAACATCAGCAGAACGTTTCAGTAGTGTACTCTAATTTGTTCTTTTAATTGAATAATAGTCCATATTATATCAACAGCTACATTCACCCTGGAGAGAAACTAGTGAGGGAGACCATGAGGACCAAGCTGGGTTTCCTGGGTCCAGAGGTTTGGAGAAACTTCTTCCCTTTCTTTCATCACAGCTGTCCTGTGCCATAAGTTCTGTTGACCCGCTGTAAGAGGCATCATTTAAGAAACACCAGGAAGACTGAAGCTCATGGCATGGATCAAGCAGGACTCATGATCTTCACCAGCAGCTCCCTCACAGGGAAATCTTCAGCACTCCTCTGTAGGCCCGCCCCAGGAGATGGATAAACCCAGCATTTCATCAACACTGTGATGAGACCTTTGGTTTGTGTAATGTTATAAATACTCAGATACTCCCAGAGGCTCCGGACTTTTACATAAAGATATTATATACAGTCCTGTAGAAAGTTATATATTTAAAAATATGTGATCCTCTCTGGTTACTCTGGTATGAATAACTCTGAATCACTTTATGGTAAATAACACACTATGTGTAAAAAAAAAAAAAAACTGTGAATAAATTCCAGATGACAAGTTTGTAGTTCAACATACAAGTGACGACCTTTGACCTTCATCAGGTTTTATTTAATTGTGTTAGACAAAATCTCATATGCTCTTCATGCAGCTGAGTACATCAAGTGTTTAAAACGGAAGCTGTGCAGGTCTGAGATCAGCAGCTTTGTGAAACACCAAACTGAGGTCCTGTTAATGCTGATATATAGTGACACAGTTACATGAGTGATTAATCCTTTTGTTTTTTTGTCTTTTTGTTTTTTTGTCTTTAACTTAATCAATAAAACAGCTGCAGCTTTCACTACAGCACGTGTGGTACTTTAACCTTTGTACTGTTTTCATCAGTTCATTTTCAATTCAATTCAATTCAATTTTATTTATATAGCGCCAAATCACAACAAATGTCGCCTCAAGGCGCTTCATAGATACAGAGAAAAGCCCAACAATCATATGACCCCCTATGAGCAAGCACTTTGGCGACAGTGGGAAGGAAAAACTCCCTTTTAACAGGAAGAAACCTCCGGCAGAACCAGGCTCAGGGAGGGGCAGCCATCTGCTGCGACCGGTTGGGGTGAGAGAAGGAAGACAGGATAAAAGACATGCTGTGGAAGAGAGACAGAGATTAATAACAGATATGATTCAATACAGAGAGGTCTATTAACACATAGTGAGTGAGAAAGGTGACTGGAAAGGAAAAACTCAATGCATCATGGGAATCCCCCGGCAGCCTACATCTATTGCAGCATAACTAAGGGAGGATTCAGGGTCACCTGGTCCAGCCCTAACTATATGCTTTAGCAAAAAGGAAAGTTTTAAGCCTAATCTTAAAAGTAGAGATAGTGTCTGTCTCCCGAATCCAAACTGGAAGCTGGTTCCACAGAAGAGGGGCCTGAAAACTGAAGGCTCTCCCTCCCATTCTACTTTTAAATACTCTAGGAACAACAAGTAGGCCTGCAGAGTGGGAGCGAAGTGCTCTAATAGGGTGATATGGTACTACAAGGTCATTAAGATAAGATGGGGCCTGATTATTTAAGACCTTGTATGTGAGGAGCAGGATTTTGAATTCAATTCTGGATTTAACAGGAAGCCAATGAAGGGAAGCCAAAACAGGAGAAATATGCTCTCTCTTTCTAGTCCCTGTCAGTACTCTTGCTGCAGCATTTTGGATTAGCTGAAGGCTTTTCAGTGAGTTTTTTGGACATCCTGATAATAATGAATTGCAGTAGTCCAGCCTGGAAGTAATAAATGCATGAACTAGTTTTTCAGCATCACTCTGAGACAGGATATTTCTAATTTTAGAGATGTTGCGCAAATGGAAGAACGCAGTCTTACATATTTGTTTAATATGTGCGTTGAAGGACATATCCTGGTCAAAAATGACTCCAAGGTTCCTCACAGTGTTACTGGAGGCCAAGGTAATGCCATCCAGAGTAAGAATCTGGTTAGATACCATATTTCTAAGCTTTTCAGCGCCGAGTACAATGACCTCAGTTTTATCTGAGTTAAGAAGCAGAAAGTTAGTGGCCATCCAAGTCTTTATGTCTTTAAGACATTCCTGCAGTTTAACTAATTGGTGTGTGTTATCTGGCTTTATGGACAGATAGAGCTGGGTGTCATCTGCATAGCAGTGAAAATGTATGCTATGTCTTCTTATGATGCTGCCTAGGGGAAGCATGTATAATGTAAACAGAATTGGTCCTAGCACTGAACCCTGTGGAACTCCATAATTAACCTCAGTGTGTGAAGAGGACTCTCCATTTACATGCACAAATTGGAGTCTATTAGATAGATATGATACAAACCACTGTAGTGCAATACCTGTAATACCTACAGCATGTTCTAATCACTCTAACAGGATATTATGGTCAACAGTATCGAATGCTGCACTAAGGTCAAGAAGGACAAGCACAGAGATGAGTCCACTGTCAGAGGCCATAAGAAGATCATTTGTAACCTTCACTAAAGCTGTTTCTGTGCTGTGATGAACTCTGAAACCTGACTGAAACTCTTCAAATAAACCATTCCTCTGCAGATGATCTGTTAGCTGTTTGACAACTACTCTTTCAAGGATTTTTGATATGAAAGGAAGGTTGGAGATTGGCCTATAATTAGCTAAGACTGCTGGGTCTAGAGATGGCTTTTTGAGTAAAGGTTTAACTGCAGCCACCTTGAAGGCCTGTGGTACATAGCCGATTATTAGAGATAGGTTGATCATATATAAGATCGAAGAATTAATCAATGGCAGGACTTCTTTGAGCAGTTTTGTAGGAATGGGGTCTAAAAGACACGTTGATGGTTTGGAGGAAGTAATTATTGAAGTTAACTCAGAAAGATCGATTGGAGAAAAAGAGTCTAACTTAACATCAATGGAACTAAGAGTAGCTGTTGATAATATTACATCTGTGGGATGATTATTGGTAATTTTTTCTCTAATGATAAAAATTTTATTTGTGAAGAAGTTCATGAAGTCATCACTAGTTAACGTTAAAGGGATGGTTGGCTCAAAAGAGCTCTGACTTTTTGTCAGCCTGGCTACAGTGCTGAAGAGAAACCTGGGGTTGTTCTTATTTTCTTCAATCAGTGATGAGTAGTAAGCTGTTCTGGCTTTGCGGAGGGCTTTCTTATAAAGCAACAAACTATTTCTCCAGGCTAAATGATGATCCTCTAAATTTGTGACACGCCATTTCCTCTCCAGATTACGAGTCATCTGCTTTAGGGTACGTGTTTGAGAATTATACCACGGGGTCAGGTACTTCTGATTAGAGACCTTAGTTTTCACTGGAGCTACAGTATCCAGAGTCGTACGTAGTGAGGAGGTGAAATTATTAACAAGATAATCGACCTCTGTTGGGGTAGCGTTCAGATAGCTGCTCTGATAGCTGCTCTGCTCTGTGTTGGTACAGGGCATTGACGATGATAACAGTGGCTGGATTATATTCTTAAACTTAGTTACAGCGCTTTCAGAAAGACATCTACTTTGATAAAGTCCACTCTCCACTGCTGCGTAATCAATTATTGTAAATGTAAATGTTATCAAGAAATGATCAGACAGGAGAGGGTTTTCAGGAAACACTGTTAAATGTTCAGTTTCTATGCCATATGTTAAAACAAGATCTAGAGTGTGATTAAAGTGGTGGGTGGGTTCTTTTACATTTTGAGAGAAACCAATTGAGTCTAACAACAGATTAAATGCCATGTTGAGGCTGTCATTTTTAGCATCAACATGGATGTTAAAATCACCCACAATAATTATTTTATCTGAGCTCAGAACTAAATTAGATATAAAGTCTGAGAAATCAGACAGAAACTCTGTGTAAGGCCCAGTTTTTCAGTTAACATGTGAACATGTTGGATGATCTGTCTGCTGTCACTCGATGGGGCTGAGGTCTGAATCTGAGGGCAGCTCCTGTAATCACAAAGACAACAGAATCATCACAAACTCAGATATAAATTTTATCCCTCAATATTGAAATAAAGCTGATTCTTCTGTCCTCACACACTCAGGATCTGAAGTTCTTCTCTTACATTTTTTTCAGTATTACAGTACACTACAGCAGTGTTGGTCAAGTTACTTGAAAAAAGTAATCAGTAATTAATTACTGATTACTTCCCCAAAAAAGTAATCCCGTTACTTTACTGATTACTTATTTTCAAAAGTAATTAATTAGTTACTTAGTTACTTTTTAAAAACATGATTTACAACCTGAATAGGTGATAAAGTGATAGATCTTTCAGCCCAATTCTACTTTTTCTGCATAATCCATCATACAAAATGTAACCAAATGGAAAAGTCTCTTTTTAAAACTTGTTTTGTTAGTTTTAATCTTTTAACTTTATGCATCAAGCAAAAATTTAATTATATGCAACATTCTCTGACTGGAAGAAATTAGTTTAACATTTAAACCTATTTTCTGCACATTCCAGCACATAATATATATATATATATATATATATATATAATTTTTTTTTTGTGTTTACACTCACTCTTTCAGATGCAAGTAAAACACAGCAGAAAATAAATAAAGTCAAAGACTAGCGGTCCTTTTGCTCTATTTTCACCTGTAAAGCAGGAGTAGAGTAGGCGGAGGGTTACCCTGGTGCAGGTGTGCCGCAGCAGTCAGTGGAAGGATACCGCAGTTTCTCTGTGAGTTTCCCATTACCTCGTAGCTACTTGGTGCTAGCTCGGAAGTTTAGGGGTTTTTTTTCGCTATAAAAAGAAGTTTTCTTCCCACGCACAGCGGACACTAATGTTTTTGTCTCTTTTTACGGAATCAAACTCAAAGTAAGGTCAGTACTTCCACGCTTTAAACGCTGCACGCTCATACTCTCTCTGCACTCGATATATGATCCATTGTTGATCTGCACACAGCTGTTGTCACGAACGTCACACTCGCTTACGTCACTGTCATGAGACATTCTCGCAAGAAAATCACGGTTTTAGTAACGCAGTAACGCAGCGTTCCTACGGGAAAGTAACGGTAATCTAATTACCGTTTTTGCAATAGTAATCCCTTACTTTACTCGTTACTTGAAAAAAGTAATCGGATTACAGTAACGCGTTACAAGTAACGCGTTACTGCCCATCTCTGCACTACAGTACTTTAATCCATAGTTCCTGATTAATGAGGAGTTACTGAAGTACAAGCTTTTAAAAAAAGTGTTACTGTCTTTACAGATGTGGCAAGAGACTGAAAACATGCTGTTGTTTGCACATATTTAATATTCAGCTCTGCACAGGAGCTGAAGCAGGGTGCAGCCTGTTGCTTTTACAGTATAATACTTGTAATAAAAGTACAGTAACAGTAATTAGTGACTGAGTAGCCCGGGGCGTTTTTTCTTGATTTCTTTAGTACATTCATTCACCTGCACAGCTAAACAAACCCTGACAGCTGAGTGCTCATTTTAGCTAGCTAGGTCTCAGGAGCTAGCTAAGGACGGTAGTTACGGATTAGCTTACAAACACATTTAACTTACCGAAAACCAGGTCCTTCTGTCGGGTAGTCCAGTTTACTGAAGAACACCTCAGTCTGTCAGGTTAAAACACTCGGTCGTGTTTTCATAGCGTAAACACTGGCCCTCCTCTCAGAGCCTACGCTCTATCTGCTATTCGCGAACAGAGATACGCAAGTTTCTCCGTGACTGCAGCTGTCAGTCAAAGCTCTTATGATGACGTTTCACCCCAATTTAACATCACCGCGGTAGGAATTAGAATCAAACTTATGGGAAAGGAGACCCCTTGAACATCAATCAGCGTGATGAGAACTATTGAAAACAAAAGAAAGAATCTTTGGAAAAAAATTATCTAAGGAGAATTAATTTATTTTAGTCTGACCCCAGTCCCATCCGCTAACATGGAGGAGGCGGGGTTTATGACCTATACTGCAGCCAGAGACCAGGGGGCGATAGAGACGTTTTGGCTTCATTTTTGGGGAGCTGTCGCGTCGTCCATGTTTTCTACAGTCAATGGCTGAATCAGGTGACCTCCCTTAGTTACACTGCAATATGCTAGGCTGCTGGGGGTTTCCCACAAAGCACTTTTTCACTCACGTTTTTCACTCACTGTGTGTTTATACAACACATTTAATAATTAATTATTATTAATATCTGCCTTGGCTCTCTTCCACAGTTTGTCTTTTGTCTGTGGTTGCAGCATATGGCTGCATCTCCCTGAGCCTGGTTCTGCTGGAGGTTTCTACCTGTTAAAAGGAAGTTTTTCCTTTCCACTCTTGCCAAGTGCTTGCTCATTATAGGTTTGCCAAATTGTTGAGGTTTTCCCTCTGTTGTTGTAGCATCTTACAATATATTTCTTAAAACATCAAGTACCCTTAGGCGACTGTTGTTATACATTTGTTGCTATGTAAATAAAATTGAGTTGAATTGAACTTTAGGCATGATAAAAATGAGTTAAATAGGATTTTAAGTGCTGTTATGTTCAGCATATTTATATGGGAGTCTACTGACCCTTTTTTGGTGCCAGTCTCTAGTGAACTGCAGTTTTTTGCTTGTCCACATTAGCTTCCTTTTTTAACCTTGAGTTTGCTGCTGGCTTTTACTCCGGCCATGGATTCCCAACCTAGCTCATGACACTTTTTAAAGAGAGTAAGTACCTTACTAAGGTTTTGTCATCTTTGTAAAGTTCAGATGTTTCATTTTAATTCTTTTACAAAGTTTTGAGCAAAATAAATTGATCCAGTTGTTGACCACAACACATGGTGTTATTACCCTGTTCAGCTGTGTGGTAATGTGAAAAGCATTAAATATTCAGTTAAGAGGAAGTCGAGTGTCACTACATTATCTGAGATGTCAGGGATTTATTGATGACTATCCTTTATCTCTTTGAGCAGAAAGGGCACACAGAAACTCACACACACACACACACACACACACACACACATTAAACTACTGGGAGTAATATTATTTGTTTGATAGATGTAGTCTATTTGTTTCATGAATTATAGATCTTCCAAAATGTCATGCAGAGCCAGAGGCATGTTCCTACTCGCACACTGTACACATGACATCATGCTGACAGATGAGTCCTTTCAGCAGCACTTTCTGGAAGTTTTAACTGGGAAACTCAAAGGTTAGTCAATCAATAAGTAAAGCTTTTTAAAATGCTTCCTTGTTTCCTCCACAGAGCTGAATCATTAATCAGGCATACAGACTGCCTGTAAATCTGAGGCATAACCTCCTCCACAGACAGACTTAAAGCTTTTCATGAAATGCGCTTTGATCTTTTAGGTTAAGCTGTGGTCCTGGTCAGGTTAAAGCAACTCAAAGCAACATAAAGAAAAAATTATGAGCACGGATAATATATATCTTTTGTGTATGGACCAAAAAAATTCTCACTGCTGTGGTTATCTTTGATCTTTTTGGGAGATGGAATTTATCAATGGACATGTAAGAAGGGATGTAAGACAGAAAGGAGGGTGTTTCAGTCTGAATCTGAGACCGCCCTCTCCTTGCCACGCTACCCCCAACCATTCTGCTGGCTCGACCCCACTCCACCTCTTGTTATTCATTCAGACCCGTCCAGGGCGGAGAGGAAACTGCTGCCCCCTCAGGGACTTGGCATCATAATTATATAGGAAGCAGAGCAGTCTGTCGGTTGTTAGAGGTAAAGAAAGGCTGCAGGCACAGTGTGCAGTGGACAAGTGGTCATAACATGGATGTGGAGCTCTATTTCTGACACTGTTAGGAAGGTAAGATAATCTCATGCATTAATCTTCAAAGAGGTAATAGCAACAAAGAGCGATTACCAGTCTGATGTTAAATCTCCTGCTGTATACAATCTGTTGCCTTTAATTAGATCATAGTCGGATTGTCAGTGATGATGTTTGCAAACTGATGCAAATAGAAATGTTAGGTATTAAACTAACACGTCTCGAAGTGACTTTGCTCTTGAATTATTTCTAAATGAAGCTTGAAGAATCTTCAGCTTTGTGTGAACAAGTCCGCTGTTGTCTGCAGGATGTTTCTGAAGCCTTAATTAGATTTATTGCCACTGGAGATGATGATCAGTATAGGAACAAGCAGTGGGAGTCCACAGCAGCCTAGATTACAGAAAGTTCTCGAAGGGTTCTGTGTTAGTCACAAAGCACTTCTAATGGTGCCAGTTAGATAATAGAGCTTTACATTGATTTCTCTCATAGCCCATTAACTTATTCACCCCTATATCATAAGAAACTTTTTTTTAGATAAACAAAGACACCTTTTAAATGCTCATACTCATATTCTGGCATATTTCAAATCTAAGACATAGTACAGTTGTCACAGAGTATTCTGTTTTTGCATTCGTCACAGATTGCGAGGTGGAAGCAGGCATGTCAGAGAAGAAGCCCCGGGGCTCAGACACTCGGCCCAAAAGTGGCTTCCGCAGCTGGAGCGCAGACAGTTACATTTGGAAGGGGAAGAAACGCTCCCGGAGCTCTCGCAATGGGTCGAGCCCTGGAGGCATGGAGATGGACGGGACGGAGGAGTTGGGTGTGCGGTCATCATCCTGCTCGAGGAGGCGCAGAGAGAGGAAATGTAGCTGCAGCGCTCTAGGGGACACACTGACGTCTGGAGATATCGATGTGATGTGTCGGAAGGCCTTGTCACGGCGCTCTCTGCGGCAGAAGTTTCAGGATGCTGTTGGCCAGTGCTTCCCTCTGCGCTCTCACCATCACCACCACCATCACCACCATCATTCATCGGGCTCCTCGCGACCCTTTTCGGTGCTCTTCTGGTCCAAACGCAAGATCCATGTGTCAGAGCTCATGCAGGATAAGTGCCCATTCTCACCCAAGTCTGAACTGGCTCGATGTTGGCACCTTATTAAAAATCATGCTACCCACCCAAGTGCCCTCAAGGACATGGAGGCTCCCCTCAAACCTAGTGTCTCATCCACTACCTCTCCACCACAAACCCCCATCTCATGGGAGGACATATGCTGCTCCCCTGGGCCTGGAAGCACCAGTCTGGAGGACTGGGACCCTTCTTGTGCTCATGGGCATGAAGAAGGTAGGTGTGGACACACGGACTACATCCTGGTCCCAGATCTCCTACAGATCAACAACAACCCATGCTACTGGGGCGTGCTGAATCGCTTTGAGGCAGAGGAGCTGCTGGAGGGCCAGCCCGAGGGCACGTTTCTGCTCCGGGACTCTGCCCAGGACGAATTTCTCTTCTCAGTGAGCTTTCGGCGCTACAGCCGTTCCCTACATGCACGTATTGAACAAAACGGCAAGCGTTTCAGCTTTGATGTGCGTGACCCGTGTATGTACCGTGATCCAAGTGTGACGGGACTGCTCAGGCACTACAGCGACCCAGCCACCTGCCTCTTCTTTGAGCCACTCCTTTCCAGACCTCTGCCAAGGAACTTCCCTTTCTCCCTCCAGCACTTGTGCAGGGCAGTGATCTGCAGCTGCACCACCTACCGAGGCATAGACAGCCTGCCGCTGCCACCTCAGCTCAGGGACTATCTCAGACAATACCATATTAAGTGTGACGCGGCCTGTGCTGTGTGACTAACCAAATCAGGCCTCATACTAAGGACAAGCAAAAGAAGCTCACCTTGGCAAAAGTACTGCCATTAAATTCTAACAGTGTTTGCTGTTACGTGAGGTTTAAAGATTCGATCTTGAGCCAAGGATTGTCATCTGCTCTGCAGTTCCATTTGCTGCTGTGATAGCAAACAATGGCAATTGCTGTTTTTTTAGCCTTCCAATATTTAGGAGTGACAGCCTCACAGGACAAGAAAACAACCACTAAAGGGGACTGTGGCGAGACAGCCTGAGATTTGACTTAAGCAAGCCAACACTTCATTACAGAAGATTTTAAGATCATAGAAATGTTATGGTCTTGAACCCTGAACACAGCTAGTGCAGTCAAATGTTTGAGGTAAAGCAACTCTGGGGGTATCTAGTAATATGCAAGCATTATGGATTTTTCACTAACTGCATAACTGAACAAATTTCTACATTTCATGATATTTCATCCCAGCCTTGCAATATATCTACATAAGTACTTAGTATGCTTTTCTTATTTTCTGTCATGCACATCTATGCACTGTTACTCATTAAACATTCATTCCGAAAGGTCAAATAACGAGGTCGGCGTATGTGCAAGTAATCATTGAGAGCCAAAGGCTCAGGCTTCTGTCTGCTCTGAACACTCAGACCATTCTTTGGATCTTTATGATGTCACTGAAAGGGGATATCTTTAATATGTCCATCTGAGGTATGTAGCTCTGTATGTGAGCAGCAAAGCTCCACCCAGCTGCTGTTCAAAACTTGTATTTGCGATGAACAAGCAGCAAGAACAAATCTGACTAAACGAGAGGCCAAAAAGACGCAAAGCAACCCACGTCAGAGAGCGAAGAACTACAGGTCTGTACCCAAGCACAGTATGAAATGAATAATGGAAAGCTACTAGCAGAGTCCAAGAGTATATATATAGAGTATATAAGGTCATCTTTAAACATTGATGTAATATAACACAAAATTCCAGCTGAATCTCTTTGGAGAGAACTGCTTTGTGCCAGATGGATTACTCGATCCTGCACAGGAAACTGAATCAGGACCTGATGGACCTGACAACAAGGATGCTGTTTTTAATTTGGGCTTTTATCTGCTACACAAAATGGGTTCAAACACCCTGCTGGCAATCAATACATGTAAGCAAATTAGAGATGCATTATGACAGGAAAGGAGACTTAATTAAAACCCTAGCACAAATGTCGTTCCTTTTGCCTTTCAGCTCTCAGCTGCTGTGTTGAAAGGCAGCAATAAAATTTGCAGCTTTTCATAAAAGAAACACGCAAAATCACAGTTATTTATATATAAGTGGTTTATAAATTTCTGATCAAATGTAATACGATAAAACAGAAAACAAGCTTCAGAGAGATGCCCAAACAGGACCAAAATAAAAGCTATATAAAGAAGGCTTGTATTTATTTTAATTTTAAATTTAAAAAAGAAAGCAATATTTGAAGACAGTCACTGAGGGTTGCTGACCTGACATTAAAAAAAAGATCCTCTTTAGTCCTCATTCGGGGCTTAAGAACAACTAACCCCCACCCACCACCACCACCAAACTCATCAAGGTAATGACAGCAGTGAAAGCAGCTTACCTGAAACTAACTCGTGGCTGATGATGAAGGGCGGCTTAAACTGGACTGATGTGCTCTTGTCTCTTTGAATGCAGATACAGGCCAGTGAAATGTCAGCCTCTTGTCCAGCTTGTTCATTTGGGCTGCATTCTTCTCTCCAGCCACGAGGTGGCGACAGCACTACATCGATCTGCTCCGTTTGCCTGTCTTTGAAAGCGCCTCTGTAAATGTGTCCTAACATCAGCCGTGCCTCTAACCTGTACCTGTTGTGACTGAGAAACTGTTCATAAGCATATATTGTATTCATACACACACCAATAAATTTGATTTACACGCCCTCTGTTGTGTGTCTGAGTTTATTTATTTATTTGTTTGTTTGTTGTCATATTAGGATAGCTTTTAGTACATCATGTGTATGCCTGCGTGTTCACGCTGCAGCTGTGTCACAGTTAGACAAGTTAATGGTACGGAAAATGCTGCTTTTGAAGTATCACTCTGAAAACAATTCATCCTGGTCTTGGTAAAGGACACCTCTAAATGCCAGCGCTTCTTTGGGAGATAAGGACATGAAAAAGACCGCCCCCCCCCCCCCCCCCCCCCCCCACACACACACACACAAACGCAAAGCTGGTGTGGAATGCAGATTTTTCATTTGATTTGTGTGTTGTTCAGCCTCTTTGCAACGTCAGTGCAAACAAAAAGAAAATGTGCTGAGGTGACTTGCGTGAGTAGCTACACTTGTATGTATGAAATATTCATCATGTGGCCATCATGTTTTTGGGGACCACGGTGTTTCTTACTTCAGTATTTGAAACAGAGACTGATTATTCGCTAGTCTTTTGTCAGGCTGTTTTTGAGCTTCTGTTACATTGTTACTGTTCAAAATTAGATATAATAATATAGAGCTAGTTTCAGCAAATACCCCAAAACGACATATTGCATGCTTACTTTAAGGTGACAGGGCCGCACACGGATACATTTTACCTGCAAATCAGAATCAGTTTTCTGATACTAGCATTAGCTCAACTCTGCTGTGCACATATACACCAAGTATGTGTGCACATACAAGGAATGGTTTACTTGTACATACATATGTGTGTGTGTGTGTGTGTGTGTCTGCGCAAAACAAAACAGTATAAATGAATAAACGGTGGGTGACTCAAGACTTTTGCACAGAACTGTAGCTTCTTAGTTTATTTATAAAATCATCTTAGTTCAGCTTTAAGGACGTCCCCTTGCAATCTTGGGTTCAGTACCAATGTACCACAGAGAAAATGCTCCTTTTTTTCTGTGTTGACTTAAACTCAGTTTGTCAGATGAAATATTTGTGGGATTCTTGTAGCACAGGAAATTGAGCATCTACTATTTTTTAATCCTTCATGGGATAAAAGCCAGAAAATTACAGTTTTCATTTTAAACATGAAATAAACCAGACACTTGCTGATCACTTTCTCATACTTGTTTGTCTTTCATGTGGCAAACTTTGTTTCATCACCCTGATTGCACACAAGTCAGTAGCCAGGCAATGGAGAGACTCAGGAGCCATGTCTATTGATCTTCCTGACCCATGTACATAAAGTATTAATGTTGTCTCGTAGGAGCTGATTAAGGAGCTTGGGTTTTCAGCAACGCGAAGCCATCGTGCGCTGTTATATTGGATGCATCATACAGTGGATTTCCAAGTTCAAGAACTTTGCTTTTGAGGTTTTATGTTAGTACAGGACTGCATTTGGCAGCCCTGTGTAGACTAAAACACATAACTAAGCTTTAGGCCTGCTTCACATGTCCTGGTACAATATTACACATCAGTGATATAATATTCAGATACACTGATGTCTGCCAGCAGAGAACTTCCTGTTCCACTAATCAAAGTATCCCCTGAGAAAACACTGAGGGGTGCATAATCTATATATATATTAAAAGGTTCATATAAATAAATAATTAAACAAAAAGGTTTTTTTAGTGAATATTTACATAGACTTTAGTCTTATACCCTCACTATGTTTCCATGTGTGTTACAGTGGAAAGCGTCAGTCTGAAAAATAAAATGTGGATTATCCAAACAAATGAGAATCAAGTGAAATTATATTCTTTCATTCCTTCTTTAAAAAAATGATTTTTTTAAAATTAAAATTACAATACATGTATTGTTCGAATTATAAATGTGAGATGAACTGAAAGACTCCTGTCTGACTTATAATAATACTTGAATAATAATACTACTGCTACTAACAATAATAACAACAATAATAATAATGATAATACATTAAAATGTGTACATTAAAATATTACATTTTAAAGTCCTCTAACAGACAAGAGCCTAATTATATAATTATATAATCTATGTATCACTTGCATACACCATCCAACTGTAGTGTAAAATAAATTTGTCGGAAAACGACAGAAAAAAAAATGTTTCAATGCTTTAAGGCACATTTCCTCAGATAACACTGGAATAGTATAATAACAGCGTGTGTCTCAACCACTGTCCAAAATCTGTCGTAAATAGCCTTTCGATAAATGAATGGATTAATAAATAAATAAACCCCAAATCTCGTTCAAACGTGGGAGGGATTACAAAATTTGCGTCATGACGTTGCTGGCGGGAGTCGTGACGTGACGTTTCCTTGTTTTTAACGCAGCGCGGGAGATTCAGGAGAAGAGGACCGAGTGTGTCCACCCAAGAAACGTGTAAGTTGATTTCTAACGAAATACTCTGTTCACAGCTCAGTGTAAAACTGCCTCCGGTGGTTTAGTGTCTGATGCCGTGAACACCGTGGAGTTTGTACGAGTGTGGTCGGCTATATTTAGCTCTATTGTTAGCGTTAGCTCAACTCTGCTCTTAGCTCTCCATGGGTTAATAAGGCAGCAGTGGCGGAGGAGCAGGTGTAGACTGTGTTACTTGATAGAAGAAGAGGTTTTCACGTGTTTTCTCCTCTCTTCAGTCTGGTGCTTTGTCAAAATGCCATGTGAAAGGAAGCCGATGCGCTACGGCCACTCTGAAGGACACACCGAGGTGTGCTTTGATGACACTGGGAGGTGAGTCCGAAAACAAAAAAGTGTCTCCCTTTGAGCACTGACTGTGACAGCTAATGTACAAGTAAAGCTGTGATCTGATTGCGTTTAAGACTCAGATTTTACCTATGATCGGCCCACAGCCTGTGAAAGTATTGCTTTACAAGCATGTCCTTTAAATTATTAGTGTAGCCCGCAGGTTAGTCAGACCAGACCAGGCAAGGACATATGAACTTGAGCGCATCAGTCTCACAGTGACATCAATGACAACACAAGTCTTTCAATGAGCTGAAACTGAGTAAAATGTGATTCATTTAAATTCTATGCCACGTTAAACTGAAATCGTTCACAGTCCTGATTTTGGTTTCTGGTAGACTTAATAATTTAAACAGATCATTTCATCAATCTTATGCTGCACTAAGTTTCTGTAAACTAGCCTGATCAAATTGTCCACAGGTTCATTGTAACCTGCGGAAATGACGGAGATGTTCGGATCTGGGAGAGTCTGGATGATGATGATCCAAAGTTTATCACTGTCGGGGAGAAGGCTTACTCTCTGGCACTGAAGGTTGGATTTTCTCTGACTTTTCTACAGATGTCATCATTATTCGGTGACACTCTGCATCATACAAATGATGTTTGGACCAATGTGTTCTCTGCTCCACAGAATGGCAAGCTGGTAACGGCGAGCTCCAACAACACCGTGCAGATCCACACATTTCCTGACGGCGATCCAGATGGCATCTTGACCCGCTTCACCACCAATGCCACACACGTCGCCTTCAACAGCATTGGCTCGAGAGTTGCAGCTGGGTCCAGGTACTTGATAGTTGGCTAGCTTGTGCTGAACTGAAATGATATAAATGAAAACAGGATAAAAGTAATACCTTAGATATTTGAAGGAGCATTAATTAAGGTTAAAATATAACTAACTTTGCTGGCTCATTGCCAGATACAGATATGGGCTGGGTGGTGTGTAATTCAATTCAATTCAATTCAATTTTATTTATATAGCACCAAATCACAACAAATGTCGCCTCAAGGCGCTTCATAGATACAGAGAAAAGCCCAACAATCATATGACCCCCTATGAGCAAGCACTTTGGCGACAGTGGGAAGGAAAAACTCCCTTTTGGGGAGTTTCATAAGGAATGAAAGGATGCCACATCATTAGTCCATTCATTCATTCCAGCTCAGATGGTACTTTGTAGTTTACATGGCCCCTGCATATTACATGTAATAATAATGTATACTTTATTGACCCCGTGGGGAAATTCCTCTCTACATTTAACCCATTCACTTAGTGAAGCAGTGGGCTGCCATTGGGCACCTGGGGAGCAGTGTGTAGGGACGGTACCTTGCTCAGGGGTACCTCAGGGTAGCCGTTCAGGGGAATCGAACCCCTGACCTTCCAATCACGGGGCCAACACTTTACCTATTGAGCTATCCCTCTCATATTGAGCATTCTCTCTCATAATAATGTGTACTTTAATGTGTGCCTGACAATGTAGGGTCCTGCTCCTTATGAGACAATGATGGGGGAGGGGATCTTCTCCCTGATCTTATTGTACGGTTTTTGAGCCAACACCTCAATGGGGGTAAATGGAAAGGCCAGTTCACGTTCCATTAGAACCCAGTCCAGGTCTGAATTTGTTGCTGCCCAGTGTTTACACAGTTTGGACATTTCAAATGAGATGAGGCCGCACATTGTTGAGCACCAGGAGGAATCCAGGATGCGCTGCACCAGCGTCTGAGAGTGGGTCCAAGGATATCATCCCGATACCTATTAGCAGTCATGGTTTTGTTGCCTAGCCTGTAGAGAATTGTGCATCCCTCCATGGATATGCCACTGATCCACCACCAAATCGGTCATGCTGAATAATGTATAACTTTTCTCTACGGGTTCTCCAGACCTTTTCACACGTACCTGCTCTTGTCTGTTAATTCTGGTAATGTAATGTAATGTAAGTCAGGCTCCATGGTGAGTACAGAGTGAGCACAGGGCCCAGTCGGGGACCTAGGATCCTCAAGCCACCCTCATGAGGTCTGCTTCTGATTGTTTGGTCAGACACTTGTGGCCTGCTGGAGGTCACTTTGTATCTCTAGCAATAATCATCCTGTTCCTCCTTACACAAAGGAGCAGATACTGATGGGTTAAAGACTTTCTACTGTCCTGTCCAGCTCTCCTAGATTAACTGTCCCAGCACTGGAGTCTCCTTGAGACTGTGCTGGGAGACACAGCAAACATTCTGGCAATGGCATGTATTGATGTGCTGGAAGAGTTGGAGTACCTGTGACATGACCTGATGTCAGGTGCAAACCTTCAGAATTAATTGAGTTACAGCTGACCAGACACACTCATGTGTTGCTTCCGTGATATTTTCCACCAATGATGCTGAAAGATGAACAAATGTCACTTCTGCTTTGCTAAACCATGCGCGTCCTCTCTGCCTCAATTTCTCCCGTGGCACCTGGTGAGGCAGTCGTGCGTAACGGTATTGCCCCCCCCCCCCCCCAGGTGTGTGTATGTGTGCGTGTTTATGGCTACAGCACAAGGTGATCCCATTAGGTTCATTATTGTTCCTTCAGTGCAGAATCAGCTCCACACAGCTGTGATGTTTCCAGCTCGCAGGCGGATTGGTTTCTGATTAGTCCAGATTGGAGATAAACGTATGTTTGCTGCCAGAAATGATTTGCCCTAAACAGGTTTATGACAGTAATAAAAGCACAGAGCAAGGTGCCGTATTGATGCTGCTATTTTCACCCTGGTAATTTCAGTAGTGGGATTGATTGCTCAGATTCAGGCATCTGTGGCTGTTAGGGCAGATTCGGCATCTACCTTCTGGTAGACGGTGAAGGAAATCTGTGATGTTTTGCTCCTCTTGTTCATTGATTTGACAATTTGCACTTGTGTTAGGTCACAGCTGATGGACCCTTCCTCTCAACTATGCCGCTGCTCACTGGCAGGCAGTCGGTGACGTGTGAACACAGCTTACCTTTCTCCTTTTTCCACAGTGACTTCATGGTTAAGGTGGTGGAGGTGTCAGACAGCAGTCAACAGAAAACCCTCAGGGGTCACGAGGCACCTGTCCTCAGCGTCACCTTTGACCCCAAAGATGACTTCTTGGTGAGTGAACCTTGTGTCTGAAAGCAGAAATTCAACACAGAGGCTGAAGTGAGTATCTGTGTTGAGTTACAAATGGGACAATATCTTCATTTCATTGCAACTTAATATGAACCCACGCCCCATTGTTCCTCATCATATTACTGTGGTTACTTCCATTTAGAGTTTTAATTTAAATGTATAAATACAAAAGAGAACCACACAGTGTTTTTTTTTTTTTTTAAAAAAAAGGAGAGAAGAGAATTTATAACCTGAGCACACCTGTCGTACATCACATCACTGTCGCCTTTGTCTTTCAGGCCTCTGCTAGCTGTGATGGCTCTGTGGTGGTGTGGAATATTGAGGAGCAGGTATATCAGCATTTCAGCACTTTTCCATTAGAAAAATGCACATAATTCTGATTTTCTACATGATTTTTATCTTCTTTCTCAGACTCAGGTGATCAGTTGGCCTCTGCTGCAGAAGTCAAATGACGTCACTAACGCCAAGTCTCTGTGTCGTTTGGCCTGGCAGCCCGGGATGGGAAAGGTTGGGGACACGTCTCTTTGCTGCCTTGAATGAGAGCGAGAAAGACATCAGTCCTAAAATAACAAAACATTTGCATTTGTCAGTTTTTAGCTGTTCCTGTTGAAACCAAGGTACACCTGTACGAGCGAGGCTCCTGGGACCACGTGAGCACTCTGTCCGATGATCTGCTCGCACAGGTGAGGTCCAGTATTGTCGACGTGGTGCACATTGTACACCTGACTATCAGTATAAGCAGTATTTGTTGTAACTGTGTACATGGCCTCACAATCCTGTCTAGGACATCAATATGCTGATCTATTTGTCTGCTAATGCTAAGTAGTACAGCAATATTTAGCACTACTTTTGGCATCATGACCAAAGACTGTATGTTAAAGAAGGATGCAGCATCTGGGACATCACATTTTTGGTTGGACTGGGATGTTTCTTCTATATTAAAAATGAATACATTTAGTTTGAAGGGTGGACTGTTAAGTTATCAGCTAGCACTACTAAGCTTGGGATGCAAGTTAAATTCGTACACTGCAGGGGTGAAACATGCAGACATGCATTACTTATTTAATGTTGAGGACCAGGCTAATAAAATAGTAGAACTGGACTTGCCACCTGGATGGCCTTTACTACACAGCAAGATAATTGCAAAAGGCACAGATAGTGCAAACACAGGTTTTAAAATAAAGTTCTGGGTTTAGAAAGAAAGTGTTCACTACAGAAATACAAAGTAAAAATTTTAATGGTCTGTTTGATACAATGGGAGAATCACTGTGTGAAACCACTCTGTGATTACAGCACTTAGATAAAAGGCTAGATACGATTATTTTTTTTGAAGAAGGTTTAGCTTGAGACTGCTTAAGTACTATATGGACAAAGTACTAACTGTCTATAGGTGCAGCTCAGCCATTGAAGTCCACACCATGAAGCTCTCACCACAGGAGGAGGTTTGAACTCTGCAGTTACTGAATCAGCAGAGTGTTGGAGGCTTTTACACCCTGTGCACCTCAGCACTTGGTGACCCCGCTCTGTAACTTGACATGTTCCTAAACCCTTCCACTTTGCAACAATATCATTTACAATAGATCCTGAAATATCTGGGAGGGAAGAAGTTTAATTAACTGCATTGTTGCCATGATGGCTTCCTGTTGCAGCACCTCACCCTTTAGCAGGACTCATTCTATTTACTCTTCAAAACTTTGTGAAAGGAGTCTGATACAAGTTGATGAGTCACTTCTTCCCCTTGTATAAACTTTTAATTGATTAATTCTAGGTTTATGAGAACACATCAGTTTGTTGGAAGATGTAATTACAAATGAAGAGATATATTTTTGAGTACAATGTTCTTTTATGTTTTAAATAACCTTAAAAAAAATACTGACTATACCTTTTAGCAGGTGTGGCCAGGTACTTTTGTTCCTAGTATATATATTATTCACTTCTTAGTCTGACCTTAAAGAAGAATTGAATGGTAGTTTTATTTCATTAAAGGTTTATTTAATTTATTTTAAACCCCTTTGTGGGAGTTTTTACTGTTTGTTTGTTTTATTATTAAAACCAGTGAGTGAGTTATTTAGATATTAAATAGCCGAAACAACTCAATCATTATTTTTCTTTTTTCTTAAATTTGATTTCCCCTCCTTCATTTTTGCAGCCCATTAACGTGGTGTCTTGGTCTCCTTGCGAGCGTTTCCTGGCAGCTGGCTGCGTGGGGGGTTTACTTACAGTGTGGGACGTGAACAGCAAGCTGTGTGTGGAAAGGTAGGAAACAAAGCTGTGCAGACGCTGAGTGAATTTAAAAGCATATATATGACGGGTAACGGGTAAACCAGTTTAGGGGACTGATGCTGATGAAATTGTTTACCTTGGTTCCCAGTGCTTGAGGGCTAAAGATAACCGAGACTTAAAGGCTGGTGTCATCATTAAAGAAATAGTTTATTATGTGTTTTCCCCCTCCCCCAGTATTTGTATTAAACAAATCGTGTGTTCTTTCTTGGGCTTGTGTCTCTTTATATAGTTTGTGCACAGATGATGTCAATCTTCTTGTCGTCTCTGCCAAAAGCAACATTGAACAGTCGATGTTGCTCATCACTAAAGTTTAAGCTTTCTGCTCTCTGCTGTAGGCAGAAACACGAGAAAGGCTTCACAGTGTGCAGTTTGGCCTGGCATCCATCAGGCAGCAATATTGCCTACACGGACACAGAGGGCTGCCTGGGCCTGCTGGACGGACTCGGCACCTCCACAGCTGATAACAATACAACCAAGGTACTGCTCAAGTAACCTTTTTTTGTACCCCCTCTGTACATCCCTGTACCATGAAGTAAGATTTTGAGACTCATCCAGCTCTGCAGGTTATCTTTCTTCATTAGATTAGCTGGGATAGATCTCTGCCGTAAGAAAAGGAAATCTAACTACAGACAAGTCACTTGTAAAACATAAATTTACAGGTCAAACCTTTAAAATCAGGAAGTTATCACTACTTTTTTTTAATGCCTTTTTTTTCCTTTGTTGTCCCGTTTGGATCTTTAGCCATCAGAATTGTTGTCTTAAGGCCAAGAAAGATGCCAAGCGGATTTATTTTACCAAGTGGATCATCATGGCCTTGCCATATTGGTCCATTTGATTGACCTTTATTATAATTATGTATTTATTTTATTTTATTTTCGGTTGCTACAAACGGGACAGACAGACTGGGGGATAGGACAGGGAGAAAGAATGAAAGAAAGAGAGGGAGAGAAAGAAAAACAGAGGGGAGAAGAGACGGTGAGAAAGGGGGGAAGAAAGAAAGAAAAACAAACAAAACACCTGGATCACCTGTATGGAGAAAAAAAAAAACAGAAGAGAAAGTAGACAAAAAAAGAGCAACATAATAAAAACAGCACCATCACAATAAACTAGCTAGCAGTAGATAACAGTAGATACTAAATATTAAACGCTATTGTGCAGCACGCAAGATAGACAACGCACAATGTGCTTTGAGGCAGCAGCCAAGAAAGGTGTAGTCCGCGTCTGTGAACACCCGTGTGTACACCTGTGTGGATCAGCATGCTTGCATTCCAAAGGTTTCTCCATGTAACGATCTGCTAGGGAGTGTGGGGAGCCATAGCCCCGTCCCCCAGGGCATGAAGCAGGTATGGAGGAGATCCAGGCCCCAGATATCCAGAGGCCCCAGAGTTTTTTAATGCCTTTTAGTGTTATTGCATATTCTTTGTTCAGGAACAACAGCGTCCATAGATTGTTCAGTTACCGGATTGCATTTATAACCAGTTGAGCGTTGTTTGCGGTTAGTTCATAACACAACTGTAAACACGCCCAGCTTCAAAGTCTCCCTTTTTTTCTTTTGTTCAGTTAAATTCAAGCTGCTTAAATCTGTCATGGACTTTCAGCAGGTCGCTACAAAAAATCCTGCAAAAGACTATGATGACCTGTTTGATGATGACGATGACAGACTGATGGATGAAGGACTGAGTGACACAAAGTCTCCAGCTAAGAAAGCCGTTGGCTGGGACGATGACGATGACGATTTCCTGGTGCCTGCGACTGGGCGGGTGAAGAACAGAGGAGCGTTCCTGGACGACGAGAACTCACTAGGTGGGTGAAGATGGGGTCATTAAGGGGGGCGAATACAGATGGAAGATAAAAGCGAGGTGCTCTGGCCATCACAAACTCCTGCTGTACCTAACTATTATTTTCATCATTGATTGATCTTGCAGTTATGTTCTCGAGCAATAGTTTGGTCCTTAAAATGTCAGAAATAATTGAAAGTGTATTACAAAACACAGGAAACACAACGTTCAAAGATTGAGATTAGGAAATTAGAAATTCTTGCGAAGAAGGGATGGCACTAGCTGTCTAAGTGGGACTAAATAACTATATATATAGATATATATATAGATAGATATATAGATATAGATAGATATAGAGATATATAGATATATATAGATAAAGATATATATATAGATAGATAGATATAGATAGGTAGATATATAGATAGTTCTTACACAAACTGTAAGAAGCACAAAGAGCACAAAAAAATCTTAACTAAAGAGCTCAATTGCAAAAGTTCAACATCAAAACAAGTGTTTAGAGTTTTTATTTGAATTTTGATCAGAAAGTCTGTAGCATGAACTTGGATTTCAGGTTAGCCTATTGCTGTCTTTAACTGGTAATGTTAATCTATGGGGAAAAAAAGTAATTAGGTGATTAAAGTTACAAGGTGTTCAGATTTTAGAAGAAGTGAAACTGTGATCATCACAGCATGTCTCAGCATACATCTCACATGAATGGAGACATCACCTGAAATTATTCCATTTTTTTGTTTTTGTCTTTTTCATTCAGACACAGGATCACTGAAGCTTGGTCAGGACAATGACGCAGGCAGTTCTGTGGCGCCTGCAGCAGCCCCAGCGGTGCCCCTACGTCCTGTCTACGAGGGGCCCGTGCCAACTCCTCCCCAGAAAGCCTTCCAGCCGGGCTCCACCCCTGCACATCTCACACACCGCTTCATGGTAGGACACACTGAGAGTCATTACACTGTAAATCTGAGTTGCTCGCATGTCATAACAGCAAACTGTGCCTCAGATGTGGAACTCCGTGGGTATAGTGCGAGGCTACAACGACGAGCAGGACAACGCCATCGATGTGGAGTTTCACGACACGGCTGTGCACCACGCCATGCACCTCACCAACTCACTGGGTCACACCGTGGCTGATCTGTCCCAGGAGGCCGTGCTGCTGGCCTGCCCCAGCACAGAAGAGCTCGCTAGGTAAAACTTCCACCTGACCTGCTTCTGGGGATTTATTTATTTATTTCTCCCCTTTCAGTATTTTCCCCCTCTCTCTCTCTCCAGTAAGCTGCAGTGCCTTCACTTCTCCTCGTGGGACACCAATAAGGAGTGGATGGTCGACCTTCCTAAAGGGGAGGACGTGAGGGCGCTTTGTCTGGGTCAAGGCTGGGCAGCAGTCGCCACCAGCACGCTGATGATCAGGCTCTTCTCCATCGGAGGAGTACAGAGAGAATTGTTCAGCCTGCCAGGGCCTGTGGTCTGCATGGCAGGACATGGAGAGCAGCTGCTCGTCGTCTACCATCGGGGTTAGAGACACACACACTCTTCTGTGATAATCAGCACATTGCATGTGCTTGTATGGTTCAAAAATAAAATTAGGAATTATTTATTTATTCTTAGCTTTGTGATGTAACTGTCGGTGTGTCATTGTTGCATGTCAGTTCCGTTCATTCAGTTTACTTTCCACCACATGGAGTCACCACAGAGTGTAAATGTAAAATGTGCAGCACAAGAGATGAGAGTAAAGGCCACCCCCCACTGTTAAGCTGTGTCTGGAAATTTCCACTCTCTCCAAATATAAGTACTGCAGTTTGCAGTGTTATCTTCCAGCTCTTTACATGTGTCTCGTTTTCCACCACCAGCTACAGGTTTCGATGGAGAACAGGCTCTGGGTGTCCAGCTGTTGCAGTTCAGTCGAAAGAGGAGGCAACTCATCAGTGGCGAACCCCTCCCCCTCTCTCAAAAATCGTACTTGTCTTGGCTCGGCTTCACAGCCGAGGGTCAGTATGTCAAGATATTATAATGTGAAAGAATCTCATGGGAAGCATCATTACTTTGCTGCTGGTGATGATTTGGAACAACCTGTCCTGGAATACATCTCGTGGTCTTTCAGGTACCCCGTGCTATGTGGATTCAGACGGCGTGGTGCGAATGCTGAACCGCTCCCTGGGCAACACATGGACTCCAGTGTGCAACACCAGAGAGACCTGCAAGAGCAAATCAGATCACTACTGGGTGGTTGGAGTGCACGAGAACCCTCAGCAGCTCAGGTGAGCTTTCATCTGCATCACAGCTCATTGATTTAGCAGTTTGAACAGGAAATAAAAAGTGACTAAACTAATGCATTCAGTGCATATGAGCCGATACTCGATGCTGGTTAATTATTGCTTCTTAGAGGCTGACATTCCTTCTGTCCTCGTCCTGTTAGGTGTATTCCATGTAAAGGCTCCAGGTATCCTCCCACCCTGCCCAGACCGGCCGTGGCCATCCTACCCTTCAAGCTGCCCCTGTGTCAGACCACAACAGAGAAGGGGCAGATGGAGGTAAATAAACACAAGAATGAGCACCTGGACAATGGGTTATCGAAGTAATCCAGTCCTCAGATCTTTTCAGGTGGCTCAGTGGTGTCATGGATCCAGTAACAGCTGAACATCCTCCTCTGTTATTCAGGAGCAGTTCTGGCGTTCGGTCCTTTTCCACGACCACTACAGCTTCCTGTCCTCCAGCGGCTACGAAATAGATGAAGACGCTCAGAATCAGTCCCAGAAGGAGCAGCAGGAGCTGCTCATGAAGATGTTTGCAGTAAGTGTGAACGCTGCAAACACTTGGTGATCGAGACACTCCCAAAGTACAGATTTTTTTAGAGTTGTTGTTTTCTTACAGTTGTCCTGCAAACTGGAGCGAGAGTTTCGCTGTGTGGAGCTGGCAGAGATGATGACCCAGAATGTGGTGACTCTGGCCATACGATACGCATCCCGATCCAGACGCATGGCCCTCGCACAGCGGCTCAGTGAGATTGCTCTGGAGAAATCCAACCAGATGCAGGAAGAAGAGCAAGAGGAGCAGGAAGAGGAGCCTGAATACTCCAGCACGAGACGGGGCTCTGGGTAATGTCAAAAAGCATGCATCACTTTCACTGTTTGTGTAAATTAATCTGGACTGTCTGGCTTTGGCCAAAATAACAAACCTCACCCTTTATGGGTGACGACCCTATAGCAGTGTCAGACGACTTCACGTCACTGCTGAGCGCAGCATAGATACCACACAACGAGTGTGTCATTTCAATAAAATTATCTTTATCAAAGCAGGTCAGCTGATACATGTTCTTCAACGAGATGGTTACTTGGTTAAAAAAGCAATTCACCACTACAACAGTCGCCTCAAGGCGCTTTATATTGTACAGTAGATCGTACAATAATAGATACAGAGGAAAAACCCAACAATCATATGACCCCTTATGAACAAGCACTTTGTACGACAGTGGGAAGGAAAAACTCCCTTCTAGCAGGAAGAAACTTCCGGCAGAACCAGGCTCAGGGAGGGGCGGGGCCATCTGCTGCGACCGGTTGGGGTGAGAGAAGGAAAAAAAAGCAGAGCTCTTTTATGATGTGAAACCTTGAACAATTTTTTTTTAAATATAGGTTATTTATATGTTATTTTTATATGGATGAAGGAAGAACAAATATCAACCATGTAACATTTATTGCAGCATTTTAAGTGTAAAACCTTCACCAGTCTCCTCCAATTTATTTTATAGTTTACAAACAGATTGAAAACAGCAGTATTCGCTCTCTTTTTGCACAGGTATGGCCACACCGATGTCACAGCGGGAGGACGTTACAGCAGAAGACAGAATCAGCAGGAGGAGCAAGAGGATGAGGAGGAAAGAGGAGAAGAGCTCATGGAGGAAGAGGACAGACAGGAGATGGAGCCGGAAGAGGCGACAGAAACAAAAAAACGTCAGTTCCACCTCTTACTTTGCACAAGTTGCCAGTGCTACTGCTAACATGCTAACACGCCTCCTCCATGTCTGTCAGGTGTGAACCCGTTTGCTAAAGAAGCCGGCTCACCCATCAAGCCGTCTCCGACACCAAGTGAGTAAACGCATATCTGTCAGCCAGCTTAGATGTTCAGTATTATGGTGAGTCACTTTAGCGTGATGCAGGACAAATAACCCAAATAACCCAATAGCCATGTACTGTCCTCCTCATGTTGTACACTTGTGGTGTCTCTGTCAGTGGAGTTTTAGCTGGGTTTGATTTCATTTCAAGTCTTTGTCAGTTGTTGGAAGGTTTTCAGAGTAAGATTAAAGTGGGACAGCCGCTCCCATCACCCAAGCCCATTTTAATATTCAAATATGAAACAAGACCTGTTATTAGGTGTTGACTGAAGAATTTGGTCAGCCAATTTTATCTGAATCACTTCCTTGTTTTTCAGTTGGTAAAATGGGACGTGCAAATCCTTTTAAGGTAAGAACTGTGACTTTTTAGATTTTCATTTCGTCAAAATCAAGGATGTGGTCTCATTATAGCCCTTTTCCAATATTACCTACGCGACTCGGTACCAGGTGCTTTTTTTACAACATGCTTGGCCGGGGTTCCAGGCGATCTGATGAGGTCTTATGAGACTGCCAACTCTTTTGTTGTGGCATTTGTGGTGCACACAGATGATGTCACAGGACGTTCGGCCGTGTTGCTATAACGACCCCACACACATTAGGTAGCACTCAATTGTAATAGAAAACAAGTCCACTCGCTCAAGCCAATCCGAGTAGGTACTAATGGAAAAAGACTTTTAGTCATTTTTTGATGTTTAACCATTAATAAAAGACAAAAGACTCTTTTGGTTTTGAATATGAATAAAGACTGTAAGAGGTTTAAAGAGAGAGAAGTGGTTCTTAACCCTTTAAAACCGGTCAGAGCGGGCACGCTCCGTTTTGCGTAACTATTTTTAAATCCCGGTAACACTGCAACCACGTAAGCTAGCGCAATAATTTTTTTCCATATGAAACCGGAGGAGTTGTACTTACATCTTATGCCATCAGCTTGTCCTCGGTCACTGTTTCCTTCCACATATAGCTTTGCAAAAACTGCATAAAAAGCACTTGCAGCAACAAAAACATAATATTCCAGAAACACGATTTGCCGATCCGATCAGCTGTTCATAACACTTCCTACGTCCATCAGCACGAACTATCGCATGTCCGCCATGACCTGCCCGAAACCGGAAGTGACGTGGAAATGTACTTTTTTCCCATCAAGGCCTTATGAGCTTATACTGGTGTTTTTAAAAGTTATGTTTGACTTAATGACTTTCTGTGTCGTTTCTGGGATGCTTAGGACTCATATTGCACTGCTGGAAATAGTTTATTTTGATGCATATGCTGCTTTTTTGCAAATTTGCACTATAATATTTATTTTCGTTTTTCCTGCAGTGTATAGAAATTGGTGTATTTCAAAAATAAAACTATGAAGACACTCAAAATAAATTTTCTGTGGTGGGAAACTATTTTGTGCAACTTTTTTGTATTTACAGTTTTGAGGGATAAGTATTGGCTAGCCTTCAAGGCTCAGTTAAGTACAGTATAAAAACTAAAACGATGGGTGAAATCACTTTCCTGCCTCCATCTTTTATATACAGGCTTTCTTCTTAATAAAGTACCTGGTAAGCCACCGGGTGTGGCTCAGTCACCTTGGAGTCAGCGGCAAAGAAGAAGAAGAAACGCACTGTTTTTGTTGTTGCTGTTTTTCATGTGATTTGTTGACTATAAGGAACATATACAATATCTTTAAGATTTTTCTTTAAACTTTGTTATTGCTTTGGTGTGTTCAGGTTCCTGGTTCGGGGAAAATGTCAGCTTCATCCAGTCAGCCGCGAGTAACAAACATCCTGGACAACATGACGTCCAGCAAGAAGTCAGCTCAGCTCAGCAGCTCTGGGGGGAAACCCAGCAAAAGTCCCATCCTCAAACCTCTGGCCCCCAAGCCAAAAACCAAGGTACCGTCTCAGAAATTAAAGCTGTAGCATGTCTCCACATAGCTGTGCCGAGGTCTCAAAATGATAGTACCTGGAAAAGATACTGCATCTTTCAAAACAATAAAATGTCCTTTTTTTTTCCTGTGAAGACTCAGTCTACTCTGCTGCAGATGGCTGCCACAAAGACAGCTAATAAGAAGGTTCAGGAGAACACAGAGCCAGCTGCAAATCTGCAGAAACGACCAGACACCCCGCCTCCAGGACCACCTGCAGAAAACTCTGAGAACAAGAGGTAAAAGATTTCAAAGAAAGAAACGGTTAGACCCTTTGAACACTGGGATGTTCAAAAACAGATTCTACATGTAGAGCGTTTTTAAACAGGGCAGCATTTCTCGTTTTCTCTGTGCATTTAGGCCAAAGACAGGCTTCCAGCTTTGGTTGGAGGAGAACAGGAAGAGTATCCTAGCCGACAACCCTGACCTGGAAGAGACCGACGTCATCAAGGAGGCTATGGGACGCTTCAGGACGCTGTCGGCAGAGGAGAGACTGGTATAACACATCGAGGGTTTTAGAGAGGAGGGGGGTTGCTAAAACAGTGATGTCAAAAATTTCCAAAGCTGTCCAGTGATTGGAGTCTTTGGCAGGTTGATCCTCAACCCCCGGAGCCCCCGTTGACACCCTTGTCTATAATTTCATTAACCCAACTGAAATTGTAAATGCAGAGAATCCCATTTTTCAGCCCTCCACTTGTAAGGATTCTTAAGTTTTATGTGGGTGTGCACAATTTGCAGTTTTTATAAGCTGACTTCAGCTTTTGGCCATATTTCTACTCCAAGCTGATTCCCATTCAGAAATCAAAGATGGGCACGTGTTCAGCAAATTAGAATTTAGTGTTACTCATAATTTAACCATCTAAATTCTTTTAGTTTTAGTCTAGTTTCAGTTGAGAAAATATCATAAAATTATAGTAAACTCGATCTGAAATTGGTTCAGGTGAATAACATATAAAATGTAAGAGTGTGTTGTGCTGATAGCTGCTCCACACTGTTTACAAAGTGTCTTATTTTCTTTCACATCAAATGAGAAATGTATCCATACGTGTACTCTTCTCTTCCTCCCAAGCACTGAAATGTTTTTCGCATTTTAATGAGAAGCTGAGAACATGGGAGCTAGTTGTACCGCTTCCCAGCAACAGATCATCTGAAAACTCACCCATCACTAGTCTAACCAGCGTAACTGCTTCGAATAGTCTCATCAGTACCGCTTGAGCTGTCCAACCAGCTGAAGCTTTTTATTTTTAAAAATGACTGCAGGTCTACAGATTTGAATAAAATAGATAAGTAGATTCCTAAATATAAAGAAATGTATTCAAAAGTTTAAAATCACTCGATTAAGTTGTTGTACTGTCATTAGAGTCCTGCAGGGTCACATTAACAAAAAAAAAAAAAGAAATCCAGGGTTTGGTTTTAACCACTTTTCTCTGAAATGCTGTGTCTCAGCTGTGGTCAGTCAATAGGTGAGTGAATGAGGGTGGTTGTGCCACTAATGACACGCCTCGTCCTTTCATCCAGCCGAGTGCTTCTGTGGTACACTGGCCCTGACCCTGCATACATCAAGACTCTCAGCAGAAAGCTGGATGAGGAGGAAGTGGGGGTGAGGGGATGCCTGTTGCCTGGGAGCCCAGTCAAGTGTGTTTGGGCACTGAGGGCGCAAAGCATTGATGCATGAGAGACGATCGGCTGGTCAATCAGCAGGAGCATAATTCTGATCCGAATTTTCAGCTGTTCTGAAAGATGAATCCAGAATGTCGGCTGCACACCCATGATGCACATTTCAGTTTCCACCACATCCAAAAGGTTGGATTGAGGCCATGCGAGATCATTAGAGTCATTGCCATGTTCAAGAAACCAGTTTAATAAGATCTGAGCTTTGCGACATGATACGTTACGTTGCCAGATGTAGTTATCAGAAAATGATGTAGTCATATTAGAAAAACACTGTGGTTATAAAGGGATGGACATGGCCAGCCACAATGCTCGTGTAGGCTGTGGAGTTTAAATGATTCTCAGTTAATACAAAGCGATCCCCAGAGTGTGCCAAGAAAATATTCCTACAGCGGAACACCACGATTGTAACCAGTCTAAACTGTTTAAATACTGGGTGGGTTATATCCACACTCTCTTGTTCTTCCTGTCAAATTTTGACCCTAGCATGCTGCAGAAATTGAGACTCATTCAGACCAGGCAGTGTTTTTCCAATCCACCAGTTCTCTTTTGGCAAGCATGTGTGAAATTGCACACTTTCTTGTTCTTAGCTGAATATTGTTGGATATTTTCTGTTTTTCACACCATTCTCTTTGAACGCTAGAGATGGTTGTTCAGGAAAACTGCAGATCAGCAGTTTCTGAAGTACTTGGGCCAGCCCGTTTGACACCAACAAACACAGCTGCAACAGTTTGAAAAGATGAGACTAACTGTAGAAAACTTAAAAAAAAAAAAAAAAAAAAAACGCAATATCTTTGTTTCTTGTTTCTACCTCATTGATACTTTGGGGGGGGGGCTGCCAGTTATTTTATTTTATTTAAACATTCACATTTTTTAAAAAAAAAAATGAAATTTTCTTTCAAGTTTGAATCAAAGGAGTTGATATGATTTTTATTAGCTTGTATAAGTACATTTCAACTGTATGTTTACAGAAAAAGAACCTAGGTGATGGCCCTGCAGGCTTAACTTTAGCCTAAAACGGCTCGACCATTGTGTGTGTCTGTGTGTGTGCGAGTGTGTGTTGATAAAATTATTCAGTCCATATTCAATAAAGCAGCAGCTGATTAGTGATATGTCAAAGCTTGTACCATCTACCAGCTCTGTAATGGTGACATTTGTGTGTGTGTTTGCTTGTGTGAATATGCATGGGTTAATGACAGTCTTTCATTAAGCACTGGAGGTGTAGTGTGTGTGTGTGTGTGTGTGTGTGTGCGTGTGTGCGCGTGTGCACGTGTGTGTGTGTTGCTGGCACTGCACACACCAGGCCTGATGATTCATCCTGGCTCCATTACGTCCAGAAAAGCACTTCCTCTTGTGTCGGCTTAGAGAAAAGGAGGGGGCTCGAGGAGGGAAAGAGCCAGCAGGCCAAAGAGATGCATGCTGTCAATAGTGATTATACGTGACAGGATGCAATTTCAAAGTGCACGCCCGAGTGCCCATGTGTGCGTTTCGTCATCATCACGTAGGTGGTTTGGAGCCTGTATAGAGACGGAACAACAATACAATTTTTTGTTTTTGTATTGTGCAGTAATTAACATGTGCGGTCCTTGTCTATTTTATTCCTCCCCCCCCTCTCTTTTAGTCATGGACAGAAAGAGCTAAAGGCCAGAGCGGAGACGCAGCAGATCTGAAGAAGAGGAAAAGAGCAGAAGGAGGAGAAGGCTTGGAAAATGAAAATGAAAAGGCCGAAGCTGATGAAAGTAGTGCCAAGAAGAAGAAGTCTTTGGATCCCTCTTCCAAGCTTTCACTGTTTGCGTTTAACCGAAACTAAACCTCCAGTGGACGGAGATCACATGTATATCAACAACTGCCCTCAGTGTTGGAGACGGATGAGTGATGTTCACTAAAAAAGTATGCTTGGTTCTTTTTTTTTTTTCTTTGTTTGTTTGTATTTTACACTTACTGTATTTTAACAATTTAATAAATGTAAATGTTTGTTAGTTCACATGTTAGTCTGCAATTTCATTTTGTACAGCTTATTAATCAATTCAAATCAAAAGAGGATTTCTAAGTTTGAGGGCCTACCTTACCTCTGCGTTTGAATATACCGACTTTAGCTCTCTGTGAAGGTGCTCAGCGGTATCCCTTTTGTGACATAACCAGCAACAACCCTGCTGAGTGACAGCTTAGGCAAACTGAAAGCTAACTATTGCTACATTTAAAGCTTCCCTAAGCATTGGGGGTTTATGATGAAATATAAAGTGGCGTTCTTCTGGGTTTTGTTTTTTGTTTCTTTTTGCTTTTTCCATGAAGACATAATGAAAATACTTTCAAGATACAGAGGCTGTACTCTATGCCAGCTTACTAACATGTGGGGATTCTAATAAAACAAAATGACTCCTAATTTGAAATGACTAAATGAAAAGACTGTACTTAAAAGATGGATGTGGCTTTAGAGTCTCAGAAGTGCTGTGGATGTGCACGAAGGCTTCTCTTTGTCGAAGTCAGAGAAATGGTCTTTGGCTCCCTTGCTCTGTGAGCTCAGGAAACATTTGGGTTCAGTGTTTTAGTTCATTTTGAAAACTTTTATCAATATTAGAATCAGAATGGAGGACAAACCAGGGTATACCTGGGGGCAGCGGCAGTGACTAGAGAAGCTATTAATCAATGAGCTTGAGTTCTTGGTTTTACAGAACCACCGCTCATTCGATGTGTGAAGAGTCAACACTGACATGGCGACTATAAAAACACTCAGGACAGCATGGCACAGTGGCTACAGGTATCTTTTATATACAGTCTGTTTGAAAAGGAAAACTAGTGCACTATTACGTACTTATTACTTGGCAATAACATATCCCCAACAGTGGTGCAGAGAGTGCCTCACAGCCCTCCTGAGCCTGTGTCTAAAGAAAAAACAAAATCAACAGATACTTGAAAAAGAAAACGAAGATTGGCGAAAGGCTTTTGGGGCGACCGTGGCTCAGGGGGTTGGGAAGCGCATCTGTAACCGGAAGGTCGCCGGTTCGATCCCTGGGCTTTCTGTCCTGCTCGTTGTGTCCTTGGGCAAGACACTTTACCCTACCTCCTACTGGTGTTGGCCAGAGGGGCTGATGGCGCCATATGGCAGCCTCGCTTCTGTCAGTCTGCCCCAGGGCAGCTGTGGCTACAACTGTAGCTGCCTCCACCAGTGTGTGAATGTGAGAGTGAATGAATAGTGGTATTGTAAAGCGCTTTGGGTGTCTTGAAAAGCGCTATATAAATCCAATCCATTATTATTATTATTATTTTTAATATACTCAGACAGTGATACATGTATGTTTGAAGAGATGAAGGACTGTAAGCAGCACAGTTAGAACCGTGCTCCTGTCTAAGAGAGGTCAGTGGTCGCTGTTATGTAATCCGGCCATAGTAATAAACACACTGAATGCACTTTGTTACCTTCCACAAACTGCAGAATGATTCCAAGCAGCAGGTCACAGTCAGAGCAGATAGCGGTCAAAGGGGGGTCTGGCCCCGCCCCTTTAGATCTGGCTAGCCAATAGGAGCTCGCTCTGGATTATCCTGCTGTTATAAAGGATGCTGAGGCTGCAATCGTGTCGCCCACTTGAACTCAAACTAAAGTACCCGTCAGAAACTGATGCAACAAGTGCTCAACTAAGAAGGCGAGAGAACCGCAGCGATGGACCGCTCCAAGCAGAACAAGTACAGCTCAAACGAGAAGAAGGACAACGTGGACGGCGGCTCCGTGCTCAACGGCCACTTTGACGGGATGGTGAAGCGGGCAGCCGGCGGTCCTCAGGCACCGGGAGCAGAATCCGCTCCGCACCGGTCGACCTCCGCTGTGATGGAGAGCTGGAAGGAGGAGCGCACCAGGAGCCTGGAGGACAACGAGATGAGCTTGCCGTCCCTGGCCTCTGCCTACACCACCATCCTGCGGGGTCTCGGGGAGAACCCGCAGCGGCAGGGACTCCTCAAAACCCCCTGGAGGGCTGCCACGGCCATGCAGTTCTTCACTAAAGGCTACCAGGAGAAAATTATCGGTGAGTTGTGTTTTTGTTTTTTGTTTTTTAAATCCACAAAGCCGCTCAGAGGTGCCAGGGATTTGCGCCGCGGTCAACAGGTGTGACAGGAGAAAGAACACGTCCCAAAACTCAGTGCGCAAAGAGCCGAGAGTGCACATGTGCTCCGTCAGGACTCACCAGGGCATCACAGGGAAATATAGCACAGTTGGTGATACTTGACTGTTTTAGTGGGGTTTACTTTGTTCCTATTGGTTTTGAAAAAAAAGTCAGGTGATTGAGGTCATCGGCTTCTTTATAAAGTATTTTAACAGGTGCCAATCTGAGTGGGGGGAATTTAAAAATGAGACGAGACCTCTGACAAATACATAATTAAGTAATTACCATCATTTATAAACGGCTTTTATAAACTTCAAGAGTTTCCCCTCTCTGCCGTGTTTCGTCATATTTTTGTGAATACATAACGCTAAAAATGTAAAGCTTTGGACAGTAGGAGTGGGACAGGATACGTGATTTTTTTTTTTTTTTTTTAAAGGAAAAGCAGATTTAAGTTTGAAAGGCGGATAACAGTGTTATCATGAATTATCACTCATGCGAAAGCAGCATTTTATCTTTTATGTTTTAATTTTAAGCTTTACACAGCAAATCATCGTTTATTGCTTTTCAGATAGAAGTGTGGTAAAAATATATTCAAGTAATTTAAGCGCAATGCATCTGCCTCACAAGCTGGTTATATAATAGAAGCTGGCTCACAGCCATGTAATGTTTAACTGATTAACGCTTGGAGACCACCTCCCCCCTCAAAAAAAAAAAAAAAAAAAAACCCCAATAAAAATAAATAAAAGCCCCCCCACAACTGAAACACAAATTCAGTGGAAAGATGGATTTAATTTTGTGTTTCCTGTCAAATGAAAAAGAACAAAAACAAACAATAATGATGTCTAAAATACAAATATAAGAATCTTATAATGTTTTCATTACTTCACCTGTGCTGTTTCTGCTTGTTTGAAGCTAATAAAACATTTGATAAAAGCACCATGTCCTGCTTCCTGAGGATTTATCCATTAGTGTGCAAGGACTCTTGTCAAACTTTAGGTTTAATACCAATGACTACTAAATTGCCAGGTTAATTTCTAGATACATCCCTAAAAGTAAATAATCATCACTTGCAGCCCTTTATATCAGGTAATGTGATGAGACAGTTCTTTTTAAAACTTTTTAGGTGAAAGTCGTCGTAGAAACGACCCACACTTCGAGGCTTTGCTAGATTTATGTCATGTTTGGTCCAGCTGAGCCGGCTGGCTTGCCTGCTGCTGTGAGGAGGTTTACTGCAGCACGTTGGGTGAACGCGAGAAGGGCTGTGCAGTGTCAGTTCCATATGGGCTTTTTTCTCCATCCTTCAGCGTGTTGGAGTGGCTAGATTTGGGGATCTGCCCCCTCCAGAACTCCATCTGGAGGTAGTTTGAGTGTTGGGGTTGTGTGTGTGTGTGTGTGTGTGTGTGTGTGTGTGTGTGTGTGTGTGTGTGTGTGTGTGTGTGTGTGTGTGTGTGTGTGTGTTATGAAGCTGTAAAAAGAAGGAATGTAATGGAGAAACATGTGTGGGCACCAGTTGAGACAGTTAATTCATGTTTGTTTTTTTTTAATTTAATGTTAGCCTGACTGAACTCATAGCATGGTTACATCTACCTGAAGCTCTTCTCAGCTCTTCTCAGTTGATGGTATGGACAATGATGGCTTTGCATGCGTTGTTGTTCAGGTGGTGGCGTTGCACCATCTGCCTGCTGATTGGTTGTTGCAGGAGCCTCCCCGTTGACTTACTGAAAATCAGAGAAGACAAAAAACACATGTATTGGAGGTCGCAGCTGGATGTTTGTGGAGAGGTATAGCATTTTGAGAGAAGTATCACACTGTTTGCTCAGTGCGTTTATGTATTTGTGTGTGCGGCTCATGGGTTCAGCTTTCATCACAACCTGAGCCTAAAATCCTCTTGCTGTCGAGCACATGACGAACACAACCTTCGTAAAGAAAAGTTATGCAGGGATTAAACAGGACTTCTGATCTGTAATGTTTCCCTGGCTGTTATTTAAAGGAAGATCTTTTTCTGTTTACTGCAAATGTCATGCTTTTAATTCATAAGTAGATGGAGTTTGCACCTAATGTTTTCATTAACCATGAGCCTATTAACGCTCAAATTGGTTTCTACAGAATTGTTAAAACAAAAACAAAAACCCAAAGCATATTTTCTTTTTTGTTTTGTTTTTTGTTTGTTTTTTAATTTATTGTCAGAGAAATAAGTTAGACTCACCAAATGGTTGCATGTTCTTCATGAAAAATGTCTTACAAAACATGAACAAGTGAAAGGAGGCCTTTTAAAATCTAAACCTTAATTTTAAGCATTGTCATCACCGGTCTGTTAGATCTTCCACCACATTTTCAGGCATGCAGTGATAGAAGGATATGGGCTTAAACCACACAGTGTCTGAGTCTGGCAGCTCTGTTGTGTTGAAGGTGCTTTTTGATGACATGGATTGGACTCATTGTAACAAAAAAAAAAAAAAAAAAAAAAAAGGGTCACTGCAAATCAGTCAAACAAAGTTTGAGTAATTCCCTTTATCTTGGTTATGCCTCCATCTGTAGAGTGGTTTACCAGATCATAACTCAGAAGAACACCCAGCTAATTAATAAATAAAGAAAACAACAGTTTTTTTTATTTGGCAATTTATTAAACAGTTAATGTACAAATTGTTTCTGCTCCAATCTGAATTTATGTATCTGTGTTTAAACCATCTTAATTTTATCATTTTATCTTGAGACAGGACAATCCTCCCTGGATGAGAAAATATTAATTAATGTGAATAATGAATTGTTATGAATGAATGTCACTGATCACCTGCTATTACCATCCTTACAGTGAGGCATGGTGGTGGCAGCATCATCCTATATGAATGCTGGGTGGATGTCCTTTATCTACCTACAGCCAATATTAGAATGACCACTTAATGTGACATCAATAGCGTGTGAGCTGTGGGCCACAACATCTTGTGTAAAACTCCTTGTTCTTCTCGTCACTGAAGACAGTTACGTATGAGCCTGGCCGTATGATAGGGCCACTTAGCAAGCTTAAAAAAATTTGGAAATAACCAGAAAGCTTCCTGCATGTGCTGCATGGTGATTGAGAATCTGAGTCATCATCTAAACCTTCTGACTGTTCAGCACAAACTCCTATTTATCTATAACCTGGAGCAGTGAGTTTGTGTCCCCATTATTTGCTTATTTTTTTTGTCATTCACGGCACCATTTCCTGCTTCGCTCAAAACGTGATAACATGTGGCCTCTTCATTCTGCGTGCGTCTTTGTGGTATTCATTCACACACAGGAGGCAGCCCTATTGTAAGCACAGATGATGAGTAACACTGTCATTACCTGATAAATGCCTGGTCTCTCTCTGGCAGCCACAGGGTGTCCAAGCCAACCTTTGTTGGCTTTGCTTAGTTAATGCTGATTATCATTATTTTCCTTCAGGGTGCACACTTGATTATGTCTGAAAGAAATGAAACTTTCCTTGGAACTAGAGGTTCAGAAGCTGTAATGACTGAAATGACCTTAAAGGATGATTGTGCTTCACTACAACAGCTCGATCTGAGGACATTGCTGCAACAAAGTGGATCAGGCAGGTTTTAACCCCTTAGCACTGTGTAGCATTCACACTTTTTCTTACAGTCCTAATTCATTCACACAGTCTAAGCTCCTCAATATTTATCTGACCTGCTGAAACCACATACATCTTCTCGGGCTTTAAGGTCATTAGATCAGAGACTGCTGGTGGTACCGCACACTCGTTTTAAAACTCGTGGTGATCGGGCCTTTCAGACTGTGGCACCACGGTTGTGGAATTCACTCCCACTGTCTCTTCGCTGCACGGACTCCATTGATTCTTTTAAGAAACAGCTGAAGACATTTTTATTTAGAAAAGCATTTGATTAATTTCTTCTTATGCTGTTTTTATAGTTTTATTGTTTTACATTGTTTTATTTACTGTTATATTGTTTTTATATTCCCATTTCTTGTGTTGTAAAGCACTTTGTGATTTTTATCTGTGAAAAGCGCTATATAAATAAATTTTACTTACTTACTTACTTACTTATTTGTAGATCCAGTAAACCTTAAAAATGACTGACTTTAGCTTGTAGAAATTTCCTGGAAATAGTCGCAGTTTTAAGTTTTCTTGGATCTTACAATAATCTAGTCATGCATGATCTGACAGGGTCTCTGAAAACAGCAACTCTGAATACTTTGAATGGTGCCAAATTTAGGGAAAAATTAGTCTTTTCCATATTAGATTTATTCAAAAGTGCAGTTTTTGTCTGACGGTAATAAAAGGTTGAAGAAACTGTTGGTTGCTTTGTGTAGCACTTTATTGACTTTGCTGTGTTCCCACACTATTTTAACTTTGCTCTTAATTGCAAAACTTTCAAACACGATTACCGCTTTGTTACCGTGTCGACCTGAAGGCAGCACTCATTCAGGATCTCGTTTGTAGGTCAATACGTCTTGCCTTAGAGACACCACATAGACTTTAGATAGATGGAATTCTTAAAGCCTCCATCCACAGGGTTAAAATATATATCCAGCTTTGCTGATCTCAGTAGAAGTACCTAAAAAGCCAGCAGTACTGCTCATCCCCAGATTAAACCAGAAACCAGTGTTTAAAAGACTGCAAAGCCTGGAAAGCCCTGCTCCTGTGGATGTCTTCTGTCTGTTCTAAAGCTAGAATCATATAGTTCCAGATGGTCACTATAAATTGGGGGGCATGTGGATGTAGATGGCTGTAGAAGGTTTGAAAATTGTTTAAGACCAAAATACACTTCTTAGGTTTCCTATCCCCCCAGATGATGTTTCTAAAAGTCTTGTTTTGTATGAGCAACAGTCCAAAGCTCCACTCCTGAGTTTTGTGTTATAAAACAGAATAAAATAAATAAAACAGAGACTCTTCATATATAAGGGGCTAAAAAGGTCTGTTTTTATTTTTACTTGAAGAAGGATTTTAGTGATTTTTTTTAAAAATATTGGCAGTTTCATGGAACAGCAGCCTGTATAGGCCGTATCCTGCCATTCGCTCAGTGGCAGTTGAGAAAGGCTTCGGCCCTTCAACCCTGAACTGGAAAAATAACAACAAAAATACTGGCAGTTATTGAACTAACCATTGCAACTCTAGTCTATTGGAAAAAGGATTACAAGAATGAATGGTTCAGACATTAAAGTGTGAGCTATAATAATGTTGGTGATCAGGTCAACATTTGAACACTGTGGTTTGCTCTAATTTGTTGTTAGCTTGCTAAAATACAAAAAAAGGTGGTGACAGTAAAAATGATACCATTTATTGTTATGGATGCCCCTCTGTGCATAACAGTATCCTGGTATTAGCAATTAATGCTGCCATAACTTTTAGTATGAATGCATGACATACAGTAACATGACTGAATTAATGAGAAACGGGCTAAACAACCATTCATTTATGTGTTTACGTCGATATTTGAAGTGTCTCTGCTTTGCAGGGGTTGGTGAGATAACCTGACTGTTAATGCCCTGCTGTATGACAGTCACAGCAACGGCTATCAAATCAATCGGAAGCAAGATTTGTCTCAGTAAATGGACTTAAAATGAATACTGAATAAAGCTCAGCCCTAAGCATTGTCTGAGGTCAGAGTTGTGATTTGTTCCCACAGCAGACGTCCTTATCTGCAGTCACGACATTGCCCAAAGTCAAAATACAGCCACGAGACTAAATGTACAGTGTGTATGTATTTTTTTAGGGTCAATTTTAATTAGGGGCTACAAAATTGGTAAACATGGTAAGGGAAAAATATGTATCGGTCTTGTCAACCCCACAGGCCTCTCCCTTTATGTGCACAGTGATAAAATAAGCAGCAGAAGCCGAAGCAACAAGTCAGTGTGTTCTGTTGTTTTGGTGACCTCACCCCTCCTTGTTTCGTCCTCTCCCTCTTGCAGATAGCAAGTCAGGAAATTAAAAACTGCTGCGATGAGAGCGAGAAGCGTCTGCGCCGTCACGTTCAAAAGATAAAACAGTTTATTGAACCCCGGCAACCAAAAAATGCAATAAGGCAACCACACGAAGGAGGATGCAGAGCTGTAATTAGACAGTGGTGTTTGCCAGAGAGAAACACTGAAGTCCATCGTAAAGGGCGTGGCAGCTGAATGGTCAAGGTGAACCCGGCATCCTCCAGCATGGCTGGTTCACTTCAGTCTGTCTGCCCTCAAGAAGAAATAATCCTGCATTGTTTTTGTTTTTTTTATTTTATTTTTTTTAAAATTTAAGCCAAACAACAACAAAAAACCTCTAAATAAGGAACGGCAGAATAGATCAGCATGATCGCAAAAAGTAAATAATCAATCAACCAAACAAGGAATGCTGCAAAAAAATTCAGGTAACAGTCAAATTCAGGCAAAAAGACTTTTCCTTTATGTTTAATCTCTCCCATTTTCTCCTCAGACGTACTGAATGACGCCATCTTCGATGAAGACCACGATGAGATGGTGATAGTCAAAGACATCGACATGTTCTCCATGTGTGAACATCACCTGGTGCCCATCTTTGGCAGGGTAAAAGAAACCACACACACACAGAGCGATTCTGAAAGCACAAACTTGATGGTGTATGAGGATATTCCATGCATTTCAGGAATTTGGGGCCCGCAGAACAAGCTCAGTAGTCCTTCTAATGAACCTGTTACCAGTGTGCACCATCTCTTATTAGTAAAGCACGTGACTTCATGCTCCCTGAGTGAATGATTACATAAACAGGCCACGAGACATGGCAGGGTTGCTGTGGGCCTCCTTAGCTGAATGCTTAACCTGGTAACTTTCCTATAGCAGAATATGCTAAATTCCTGTTTATCGCTGCTGTTCATTATAAGCTTCATTACTGGAATCATCATTTTTATACCCATCAAACGGTTCAGTGACCTCTTCATTTTCTAAGGGCGGGAGGAATTAGTATTATCATTAGCACCTTTTCTTTAAAAATGACATCATTAAATGTCATAATTTGTTTAATGACCTGATTTTAAATTATGAAATTCAACATAAATACTTATTTTCTCTAAACAGAATGACACGTGTTATGCTCTCCTCCAACTAGATACAAATGTAATTACATCCATGGGAACAGGACAATGACTAAAGATGCAGGTGACCGCTGGGGCAGAAAGGGAGCTGCAGTCCATGTGATGTGGCTGACATCTCATTGCATCTTTGGACTGCAAAAAGAGACACATAAACAAACACTCTGCTTTACTCACAAGCCACTTCGCTATATATATATATTTTACCATAATTTAGTGCACAAAAAATTGCCACAAACATCAAGCCGTGCAACCAGATGTGTATCTTCAAAAACCATTTCTCTCTGACGTTTGTCTGGACATCAGAGAACACTAGAAGCAATCAGATTAGCTGAGATCTGTTTTCAGCCTCCTCTCTGCCCCTTTGATATCATTACTCTCCACCAACCGGCAGACTGGCCTCGTCCCTCTTTCTGCTTTTCTTCCTCTGCTTCCCTTCTCCCTCCGTCTTCACCTGCAGGTGCATGTCATTTAAAACAATGGAGGCTGGCAGCTGATCTTTTTCCACCGGGTGTAAATGGGTTCTGATGACAGCAGTGAATCACACAAACGCCTCCTCTCGCAGTGTGTTCACTCATGTGCATCAATCCCCCACACCCCTCTTGTCATCATCAGCAGCACTTCCTCTTATCCAGCCCCTCTCTCCGGCTGTCTGTTTGCGGTGTCTCGGTCCTCCACTTCTGTTGGGCAGGTAGTCGCCAGCTGTTCAGTGAATAAGCTGTTTAAAACCATTTGACTGATTTTCAGTCAGCAGAGATGCTATCATGTCAACTCTTCAGAAAATGTTTGAAGAGAAAACACACTGGAACAAACATGTGTCCTTTGTTCTTGTATTCAGGCATAATTGCTTCTTCCCTGCGATGTGTTTCCTGTGGAAAACAAGCAATCGGGTACTGAGCTTTGGGAAAACCAAAGAACTATGAATTGTGGACAAACAAAGCAGTTTGGTTTGATCAGGACGTTTGGCACTCCAAATATTGTATTTAATAACTTGTGTTATGATCTGCAGCCCTCTTTTACAAAGGTAACATATTCAGTAGTGTCCTAAAAATACGAATGATTACAAAAATTACTTTTATCAGTCAATTCAAGGACTAAATACCTGATTTTATTTTGATACTTCTATATTAAAATGCCATCAGCATACAGTACTGTGCAAAACGCTTGAGCCACCCAGAATTTCTTTGATTTTTTTGTTTAAATCCACAAAAAATGCCAAAAATAACAAGCCTGTTTTTGCACTAACAAAGGGATTCTCAAAGTGCTGCTAGTCTAGCTGCAGCAGGCAAACAGTATATAAAAGTCATGCCTTAAGAAACAGGAACAAACCCTGCAGTGACCTGACCCTTCAGTTCATCCATTTATTGTTTACTTAAGCCTTATCAAAAAAGGTCTTATTAAAAGGGCATGTGTCAAGTAGCCACTCTCGAGGGAGGGAAAGAGGGAGAAAAGACTGAGGTATTGGTTGTGCAGCAGCACAACAGTGAACATCTACAGCCATCTTTTCAGTACTTGAAAGGATCTTATTGCAACAGTTTCATTTTTAAGCAACAGCTTATCATCGTCAATAATCCTAAACACACTGCCGATGCAGTAAAAGCACACCTGGATGGAAAAATACACAATGGAACAATATCTGGCTCTGCAGAGTTTGGACCTCAACATTATTTAACCAGTGTGGGATCATCCTGACTGGGAACAGAGCAAAATGTCACCAACATTTAAATTCACGTATCTTTAGAGAAAAATTATTCATCGTGAGAATGAAATTGTACACAGACAGACGCATGCGCCCAGTTTACCACTTTCTTTTTGTTTTACACTTGTGCATTCAGGTGATTACCTCAGTGCTATAAATAAGATGGACAAAATAAGAAAACACTTCAACACCTACCCGCTAAATTTTCCTCGTATCATAAAATGATTTCATCGGAGCCTGATGCTGAGAACAGCTGCCGGCAGGTTAATCATTTATAAGTGAGAAACCTCCAAATAGTAAATATGCCAAAATATTTAGAACTATGAACAAAATAGGGCTATTAAAAGAAAAAGAGTTGGAGTGTTATTGTGTTACACTTAAGCTGTTGTAAACCTCAGGAGGTTTTTTTTGTTTGCCTTGCCCCCTCCTCACTCACAGCGTGAGGCAGTAAATCTGACTAACGGGGGACAGATAAGTGAAAAAAGCAGCCGCCATGCTCGGCCCGTTTGATGTCGGTCTATCAGGCCGCTGCAGCAGAGAACTAGAAAAAGTAACATCTGAAGGGAAAAGAGATCTCCACACGCATGTTGCCACTGCCCTTTCTCTCGTCTTGTCAAAAAATTGCGTCTGACATTTGAGTGGAGCGTACCAGTGTGTGTGTTGGTGTGTATATGTGTGTGTATGAGAATTGGAGCCTGCAGCCATCGAGCAGTGATTTTCCAGCTGATGACTCTGTCTCTCGCTTCTCTCGTCTTGTCCGCCTGCCTCTTCGGTTTTCGTTGCCGTCCTTTTCCTTCCTGTTGTTCGTATCAACCTGACGTTCACTTCCTACCTAATGTGCAAAACTTGGCAATTAGTGTACACCTGTGGCTTTATTCTGTTTTCTCTTTAAACTATTACTCCTGATGGCAAAGCTTTTAACTAACTCCAGTTTGCTGGGCGGGGTGGATGCATTTCTTGAGCTGTCAGTGAAGAAAGATGTAATATGTCTGACCAGAGATCCAGTAGGGTTGGAAGGTGTGTGTACAGCAGGGCCATGTTCTTGGATTAAAACACTGGTTTCTGCCAAAGATGTGCTTATCCATCGATCAGAGTTGGAGCTTCAAACACCAGTGTGATGAGAAAACAAAGAAAGATGAAAAAGAGAAGCCCGTGTTGAGGTTGAGGCTAAGAACAAATTAAAATACAACTTCACCTACTTCCAAGCTGCATGGAGAAGAAGATGAATCTGAGAAAGGTTGACGCTTCAGGAACACTTGTAGCAAAAAGAACAGCTTTATTACATGATCAGCGCAACCAGCAGCCTGTGAGGCCCATCAGGGTCAAGATAAAGGTTTCTGCTAAGAATAACGTGGCCACACTTGTTTTAGTTGTGCAACTGACTCTTTATTTATTGGAGTATCAGAAAGAATTGTGTCATGAAAGCACGGCTAATAAGAAAACGGGGAGGGTTAGTATCCTGTACAGTCAGTTCAATTTTACTTATTCAACATCAAATCACAACAATAGTCACCTCAAGATGTTTTATATTGTAAGGTCACTACAATTATACAGAAAAAAACTCCAACAAACACACAACTTTGTATGAGCAAGCATTTGGCAACAGCGGGGAGTAAAAACTCCCTTTTAACAGGAAGAAACCAGGGAGGGGCAGACATCTGCTGTGAGCCCAGCAGCTACTTGGTGATGAGTTTTGAGAAACTCTGATTATGTTACGAGAAGCTGAAGATTAGATTTGAACGTAGTCAAATTAGTATGTGAAACGATCAGAACTGAGGCTAATGAGGTCGAGAGCTTTAGCTATACTGGCTGACACGTTCAGCAACAGCTGTCCCGCCGTGCAGCGTTGAGCTGAGCTGGGATCAGTAACACCTCAGTTCATAATTACACCATTAGTGAGTTGCATCATAAGCCAGAATGAGAGCAGGGTTAACCTTGAGCTTGTCACTTTCTGCAGGTTCACATTGGATACCTCCCAAACAAGAGAGTTCTGGGCCTCAGCAAGCTAGCCAGGTAAGTACATTTACTCTATTGTCATAACTGTCACATTATCTGTGCGCGTGTGTGTGTGTGTGTTTAAGCTGATTATTAAAACTTGTGTGTGTACTACCCACTGACCCCAATACCCTCAGGCTTACAGGCTAACACCCCTTACTAACGCAGTACTGGAGAGTCACTGCGATGGCAGCAGCTACACCATTCACTTAGAGCATCTCTAAGTGAAATCCCTACAAGTGGAATCAGTAAACTACACTTTCAGATTAAGTTTTAAGATTATCTCAAGAGAATATAGTTATTTTTCTGTTATGGAGAACATCACAATGTTGTTGTTTTTTCCTAACAAAATAATTAAAATAATAAAGAATATACTGACATAAAAGTGACAGCTCTTGATATTTATGATTGCGGTCTTAAGGTTTCTTTATAAAGTTTGGCTTTGTAGATCGCCAGTGAAGCTTCACATCATTATACATGAGTTTTTAAGACAGATGCCAGTACCGATATTTAGTAATTATGACTTGTTTTTTCTGTTTCTGCTGTCTCCTCTGTACTTTTTAAATTTTCATTTATCTGCTTTTACAAATGTCAATACCAGTATATCAGCAAATGGCTAATATATAATCAGCCTGCTGATATAGTTCAAATTTGGTTAACAAACATTCAGACCTGCAAAGAATAACCTTTAAAATACTGCCTTGCGCTTTGTTCCATCCAATGTTATTTTATTATCATTTTGTTATTCCTTTATTACACATGTCAGAGAGTCATCAAATTTGCTTCACAGTCATGATCAAATGATTAAAAATGATTATAAAGTGTATTTATACAGATACAGACCCTTTTGCACCTTTAAAACAAAGCACATTGTGTCCATTATCACATTATCTTTAGGTGAAAAGAAAAACAGCCAGGCAATCGTTTTGTCATCATTACTCACTTCTCTCAGTGGATAGTGAGCCCAAACCAGCTAAAGCCTCGAGAACACTCGGGAAGACTTGTTCGCATCACATTTGATGTCAGGATAAGAAAGCCATGACGCTTGCACTTTCTAAATGACTCCTGGACCTACAACAACCACCAAACAAGTTCACATCATTTAAGGAATAAAATAATGATCTCTTGGTGCTGTCAACCATCAAAGTCTTCTCTGCATCACTAAATGTAAGTGATGCATAAGTGAAATTTGCTTAAAATTTCCAGTTGCATTGAAGCCTCCAATAAGATTTTAGCTACACCACCATCTCCCTTTTAAAAAAGTGGGTTATCTCCTGCATGCTGCCTGCCTGTTTGTTCTTGTGACATTTCCCTGAAGGTGATTTGGGTCGAGTTTGTCCAAAGTGGTTTTGCTCACCGAAAAGAGCAACAGGTTGAAGGGGAAGACCGGGTGGATTCTGAACATCTACAAGAGCTGCGTCTGCTTCTAAAATTACTGAATGGAGCTGGTTTATTGTGTATGTCCATTCAAATGACAGGAGGGGGCGTATGCTAAGATTAATAAGTCTTGGTAACTGATCATTTTTCTAGCCCCAGTCAGTTCAGGTTTAAAAAAATACAAATGTATATTATTATGTGCTCATTGTAGATAGTAGTTGGCACTAGTTTATTAAAAGGACCAAGGATTACATGCTTTAAATAATGGTATTATTGAGGATTTTTTAATACTGTAGACAACACATTAGTTGAAAAAATGCTCGGTTGCCAGGATGTGGCGATTCCTTTCTAGAATAGCATTTTGCTTGTCTATTTAGTGAAGTTCTTCTGAGTGAAAAGTAACCAAAATCGGTTGACAGAGTGCTTCTTTCATTTAGATTTTCATAAAAAACACATTTTTTGTGTCTTCCTTCCTATATTCATGAGTCAGCCCTAAATGTTTATTTATTTTTAACATTTTAATCTTTGCTGCTAAAACTCACTGCTCTCATATTTCCCCTGAGGCTGTGTTAATGCTTTCCCTCTCCTCCTCAGGATTGTTGAGATCTACAGCCGTCGACTACAAGGTAATAAATAAACTCCTCCTGTCAACGTGCAGTTTTTGTGTGCTTGTACTTTGATTTTTACTAGCTTTATTTCACTTTTATTTTACATCTCACAGGGAAATATTCTGTTGGTTTACTGCATTTGATCTGACAGGAAGGGCTGGATGTAAAAATGTGTGTGACCATCCATCTTTTCCCAAATATAAAGTCAAGCCCTACAGGGTCAAGTACAGAAAGCACAGTAAAGCAGGTTATGGTTTTGGGTGAGCCTTCAATGTTTGAGTTTGAGTTTTTTTAAAAAATGATTTTCCATTAAAAACAACAAAAATTGAGTTGTTTTTTTTTCTTCGAGTAACCACTTCAGCACCGCTGTGCGAGATATTGATTTGACCCAAAATGGTAAAAATATCAAACATTTTGCATGAAAACAAAGACCAACTCATAAATACTCAAGTTTATGTGTTGTCCCTTTTGAGAGCCCTGACACTTTGATTAAATAAAAAAAAAACTACCTGACGGTGTGTAATGTAATTAAAGCTTTATTAGCTCCATCTGTGGCGATGTTTACACAACGATGTAGCCACATTAAAGCTCACGAACACAGTAAATGATCATTTGTTAGCAGAGGTCCTGTGAGGACTGAATACTTCTACCAGCACTGCCCTTGATCCCTGACTGTTTGCTCTGGCCGTACGTCTGTTTGTACTCTCTGTCCACAGTTCAGGAGAGGTTGACCAAACAAATCGCTGTAGCTATTACAGAGGCACTGCAGCCCACTGGGGTCGGAGTTGTCATCGAGGCAACGTACGTACATGAACCAACAAGTGAAATGACCTTTTACTTTTAAAATGTATTATCTTGTGTTCCTTTCCCTTGCTTTCTCCATTCGTCTTCTTTTCTCTGCCCAGCTGTAAAGGTTTGTTGTCACTGCACGAACTTTTCAGGGGAAATAAATGTAATGTGAGAAATCTGCATTTCCAGAAGGAACCAGGATCTGTATTAAAACATGGCTTATTACCACTTAAGAGTTCTTAAATTATAATGTTGTCATGGTATAGGCATTAAAGTATTTTGAAACCCTTTATGAATTGTCACATGGACAGGAAGTTAGAGTTAGGGTTGGAAAAGGTCAGGAACTTTAAACAAACACTTGGGTGGTAATTGCATGAACCATCTGTCTGTTACAGTGTAGCAGGATGACCTTCAACAAACATCAGGAAACACTGTCAAGGAAAAACAGTACAAGAGACTTTGAAAGCCACTAAGGAGTCAGTGTTGTTAGCTAGTTCCACACTACGATTATTACAATGTGGCAAATCTCACAAAGATCCCCCTACAGTGCAAAGTTAACAGTTATATATTAGATAACCAGAATACGACCGGCTGATAATCAAAATGTGTTGCAGACGAGTTGCACTCTTCGGTACAGACTGGCTCAGATTGATTCCAACATCATGGCAATTATTTGCAAAACTTTCTCAGTCTGTCTGAGAGGGACCTTAAGTCAGACCATAACTGTTTAGAGATTATTTCGGTTTCAGTTTCCTCCCACCAGGTGACCTGAGAAATCAAAAATTGCTTGCTGAATGTGAAATTCTTCACCTTCAATGATATTGTCGCAAATTCTTGGACAAATTTCCAGGTTCTAACCGTTTAAAAACATTTCAGTTGCTCTGCGACTAAATGACTTGGTCTTTGCAATTGTCTCTTCTTTTGGATCAAATCTTTTTATCTTTCCTGTCTTCCTCTTTGCAGTCACATGTGTATGGTGATGCGAGGCGTTCAGAAGATGAACAGTAAAACCGTCACCAGCACCATGCTGGGGAACTTTAGAGAGGATCCAAAGACCCGCGACGAGTTTCTGAGGCTCATCAAAAGTTGAGGGGGATGAAGCTACTCGTCTTCCTCCTGTTGCCTGGGGTTACCTCCAACCTACATGAACCAGCTGCTGTGCTACCTGCGTGTGTGTGTGAGTGTGTTTGTATGAGTGTGTGCGTGTGTTTGTTTCCATCTCACCAAAGGCAGAGGCGAGTGTTTTCTGTGTTATTGTGCTCATCGGATAAAGTGAATTGTTACCTCTGTGATTTTAGTGCGAGGCCACTGGTTTACACGTTGTTTGCTTTTAGACGACGGGACAGACTTTGAGCCCTTTTGTGTTGTGTGTGTGTGCTCCTCGTTCAAATATCAGTCACAGGCCTCGAGGAAAAATGGAAGGACAGTTTATGGAGAGAATTCCATCCCTGTAAAAGTAACCGGTCCTTTTAACTCCTCCGGATACTCACTGACACAATTAAATAACACAAAGATAAAAACAAACTAACAGCATAAATATTTCCACCAGTATTTCCTTAATTATTTGTAATTTTGACACTAAGCGGTTCAGATTTTGTTGACTGAAAGCCATAAAAAACAAAACAAAAATACTTTTAGGTTTGAAAAACTAAGGAATCAGAATCCAAAGAATGTCTTCACTAAAAGCGGTGCCTATTTTAAGTCAGTAGATTCAGAGAGAACATCAAGCAACACTTGGCAGCTAACCCTGACCAAAGTGCATTAGAAAAACATCAAATATTTCCATTACAGTCTAACAGCCCAGAGGAGTCCGTGTCACTACAAGCCCTTTTTAAATTAACGGCTTCATCTGTCTATTAATGTGGTAGCACTTGGTCAAACGTGCAAACTCAGATACTTGTAGCCAATGTTCCCTCTAATTTTTCATGTGTCTGAGCGAACACACAATCTCCCTGAGCGGTCCCTTGAACCACTGCGAGCAACATTAGACGTGTGCACTGTGGTCACGCCAGCATCGAATCCATCCAAAATAATCAAATTACAGCATTTACATTTATGTTAGACGACTTTTAATTAAGTGCTTTAGCCCACTTACAATGAAAATTTAAAAAAAAATTCTTGTTCATGACCTGTGTAGTATGTCAACACTATTGGAAGTAAAAATAACTTGAACTCCAATTTTGAAAACTTTCTTTTGTTTTCTGACTTGTATTACGAGTATGAGTCTGTGGTCTGGGAGAGAGTCCTGTAACTCTGTCTGCAAAATGCAGTATATAATGACAAATGTTGGGCAATTAATTATATAGTTACTTCTTAAAAAAAGTAACTTTTGTAAACAAAGTTTTTTGCAGCCGTTTACCTAAAAATGCAGCCAAGGCGGTTTTTTAAATAAACATTTTAAAATATTTACAGAACAATCAGCTGTTCTGCATCAAATTTGATGCCACACAAATTATGTGTGCCACTCCAAAAAATAATTTCTGTCCACTATGAGATAAAGGAGAACATCACAAGCCTGATACCTGCAGGCCTGACAACAGGAGATGTGTCACTCCTGTAACACCTGTAACATTCAGTAGTCGCCTCATTGTTCTGACACACACAACCTATTGACTACACTACACACTAAGTACACAAGATTTGCGCTAAACGTCGCAAATCTCTCACATCTCAAAACACCGCTGTCACTCAAACTTCCCCCTTCCTAAACAACTAGATGCCATGTTGCCATATCATTTTTTGATTGGGCCACATAGTACATTTTTCCACCAATAGGAAAGGCTGAAGGGGGTGGGGAGGGGGGGAGTTGTTTTTGCTCACAGGCGGAGAGTGCTTTTGAGCGTTTTCCTTATAAAACGCTGTTTTTACCATTTCTTCCCGCAGTAAATATAAACAACGATAGTATTCAGGAAAAAAAGCAAACATTGCAGATATTTTTAATCATAACTCTGGTTTTACGTGGCCTATCAACACAATTTAAAAACTGGTATAAAGTCCACACTTTATCCGTCAGTTGTTCCGTCTGTCCTGCTCACATCTCCAATGGTTGTACAGGTTGTCATTAACGTGGCTTCACTCCACATCAGCCACGCTGCTTTGCTAGCTAAAACACTGGTGTCGGCACATAAGGACGCTGTCATAGCCTGTCAATGACGTTGATTAGCTGCGTATATACGAATGTGAATCACATTATTGGCTGGACTATGGGATAAGGTGGCATCGTTATAATCCTATACGGGAGCAGCCAGTCACTTATTGACTAACACTGCAAAACAGAATTGTTAACGTATTTATTTTAATTTCAATTCAGGTTAGATTTTTTTTTTTTTTTGTGTACAACGCAGATTTTCTGTGCGCAGAGACCGTGCCAGCAGTGACCTCAAATATACTAGTTTTCGCTATTGACATCCAAAAAACCAACAACCTCTCAGCATATTATAATTCAAGTGGTCTGAACCTTCTCTGGGCTCTCTTTTCAGGCTTCATAAAGTCTTTATAAACTAAACCTGCTGACGTCTGTGAAGGTTCTCAGTCATCCAGGTCATCGTAGTCAAAGGAGCTTGCAAAGAAAAGCATCTGGACTTCTTTAAGTTACTTGAAAGCAAACCTGCTGACTAATTTTTTAATACAATGTCTTTACATATATTGTATCTCCAAGTTTTAGACTGACCAACCATTTTGACAGTATCACTCTGAACTCTGGGGCCTACAATAATTACAAACAGCTGTAGCCCTGGATAAGATTTTTTGTGTCATTGGTTCATGTGTTTGAGCTTTAAACATGCTGTTTGGCACTTTAACACTGTGTCACTCTTTAAACACCTCATTTCTAAAATTTGCTGTCACAACTTTTTAGCCCTTCAGTCTGTTATTTTATTATTATTTTTTTTAATTAATTTACAACTCAAATTTAAATTAGAGTCTTTACCATGACGTATGTATTATTATTATTATTGACATTATTGTTGTTGTTGTATTAACATAATTTTAATATCAAATTGCGTGGAATCATCAATGTAAACATTCAGACTGCATCTTTACATTACACCAGTGTTCTGAGTTTTATTTGATTTTTTTCGTTGTCATTTGTTTTAAGGTCCTTTGCAAGGGCCTGCCTTCATGTGCCAACTTGCTTCTCACAACAAAACCAATCTTTATCAACCAAACTGGAATTTGTCATTTCCATGAGAGGCAAATGAAGTGTGTGTGTGTGTGTGTGAGTTAGTGCGTTTGTTTGTGCATACAGTTTGCATCCCAGCAGATGAACAGTATGGTGACAGGTGTGTGTGCTGTTCATACTTTTACATTTCAATGCATCACAATTGTCCCCAGACAGATTTTGGGAGGTTTTAACTTGTGACGTGCAACATGATGACTGGATATGTGTGTGTGTGCGTGTGTTGGAGTGAAGATGGGCGGTAACAAACAGCTCTGATGTTGTTTTTCTGGCCTTGTCGAGAAGGAAAGCCTGTTCATTGGCCCCTTCGCCATCATTGTCGCATCATGTACTGTGTTCACGTTGAAGACTTTTTAATCAAAGAAAATAAACCTCTGTGTGACAGCAGTGCCCATGTCTTTATTCACAGCACACACATAAGTTTACATGTAAGTTTATTTGCTTTAAAACTTTCCATAAATTCATGCAACATTAGCAGACAAGGAAAATGTTTGACTTTGGAAGCTTCGTGTTCATGCACCACTTGCTTTTTAAGTAGCTATGAACAATATTTTACTATGTAAAGTACAAAAGCTACAAAAAGTTTAATATTCAATTTCACAAAAACATTCGCTTCATGACGCTACAATAGTACAGGGAAACAACCCCCTATGAGTGAGTACTTGGTGACAGTGGGAAGGAAAAACTCCATTTTAACAGGAAGAAATTTCCAGTAGAAACAAGCTCAGGGAGGGGCAGCCATCTGCCGTGACTGATTGGTGGTGAGAAGAGGGCGAAGGACTAAAGCAGCTAATAAAATCAATTTATCCTAAGTACAGATTTGTTTGGTGTGTTGTGATTACGTATATTAATTAGCTCCCTTTCTGTGTGTCTCCCTGAGTGCTTGCATACTGTAAAAATGTAATTTTAATGGTGGTATATAAGTATACTTTAATATTGATGTTCTGTGGATATAAAATGGATGTTTTTTATACTGTGCTTTTATAAGGAGTTACAGGTGCATAAATGCTATAGATTTTTCGTCCTTTGGTAGGTGGTTGCTAGTAACCACCAATCACTATAATATGTAATCTAAATAAAAGCTTAACATGTACCTGTGTGCCAAGTTTGGCTGCACCTGTCTTGTTTGTGTAGGAGGGCAGATAGAGATTTTGTGTATTAGTAGGATTAACAGGGTATGTATCACAGGCTTTTGAGATTGCTGTAATTAAACCAGTCCTTAAAAAGCCCTCAGTCTATTCAGCTGTCTCAGCTAAATAGAGACTGATTACCAATCTTACCTTTAGTTCAAGAATTGTTTAAAAAGGCATTGTAAATCAAGAAAAAGATCGTATCCATCTGATAGATTCAAAAGTCAGTCATAAAGTTCTGTGCTAGGACACACAGACAGAACTTCATGACTGTACTGGTGACATAAGACCTTCTTATTCTATACGAGCTTACTTCGCCAATATTGTTAGAAAACACTGCATACGTTTTCATTACTTTGTAGATGATACCCATTTATGTTTATCTATGACGCCAGATGGCACAAATCAAATAGCCAAACTACAGGCATGTTGTACATAATAAATTATTTGATGAACTGTAATTTTCTGCCCTGAAATTCAGACAAAACTGCCCTTCACTAATTGTTATCAAAACCTCAGAAACATGGTGTGTAACCAGTTATTACCTCAGACTATGGATATGTTGCTTTAAGTGCATGTGAAACAAATATGTCAGACTTCCCTAGAATTTTGATTAGTAACAAAATGTTAAAATACACAAGTAAATAAATGTACAATTACAAGAAAACACTTATTAAAACAATGTAGGCATGTGTGAGGAAGTTTGATATTGTTTCCATCCATCCATCATCTTCCGCTTATCTGGAACCGGGTTGCGGGAGCAGCAGCCTAAGCAGAGAAGCCCAGACCTCCCTCTCCTCAGCCAACTCCTCCAGCTTGTCTGGGGCAACACCACGGTGTTCCCAGGCCAGCCCCAGCATTTCCTGGGTCTGCCCGGGGCCTCCTCCCGGTGGGAAGGACATGCCTGGAACACCTCGCCCAGGAAGAATCCTTGTCAGATGCCCAAACCACCTCAACTGCCTCCTTTCAATGTGGAGGAGCAGCAGCTCTACTCTGAGCCCCTCCCAGATGGCTGAACTTCTCACCCTATCTCTAAGGGAGATAGTATTGGGTGATATTGTTTCCATATTTTATAAATTCACATTTGATACCTATGGTCTTTTGTCTACATTAACTTTGCCACACACAGAAACAGATACTTTCAACTAGTCAAATTTCAGAAACCATATTTGTCCAAGGAACCGCTGGAGCAACGTTTCTTCAAATGTGTCTAGTCCTGGATATTGCAGCTGCATATTCCTGTGCAGTAAGACCAAAGATTCAGACTAGCATCCACATTTCATTAGCTGCTGTCACATTTCTCTGTCCTTTAACACTACACGAGGTTTGGTATTACAGGGTGAAGCATCACTGACTGAAAAAAAAGAGAAAAGAAACTGTTGATTAGAACTATTGTTTAACTGAAGACAACAACTGTGGTGGTTGTGGGCATACTCAGTCTTGCTCATGACATACTGTGTAGGTGTGGCTTTTAGTAGGCTTGGCCAAAACAAAAAGTGATACTTGGATACTAATTAATGCTAAAAATGATTACTGGATTAAATAGTCATTTGTAACAATATCGATACCAACTTCAATGTCTTTGTTTTTCTTGGTGGAGACCAAAAACAGACAGAAAAGAGAATGAACTCAGTTCATCGAGTGGACACAAATATGACTCTGAATGTACAGCGATGCTTCCTAATAACTGCACCATGTGTAAAGACCCGACTGTTTGCCAGTTCGATCCCTGGGCTTTCTGTCCTGCTCGTTGTGTCCTTGGGCAAGACACTTTACCCTACTGCCTACTGGTGTTGGCCAGAGGGGCCGATGGCGCGATATGGCAGCCTCGCTTCTGTCAGTCTGCCCCAGGGCAGCTGTGGCTACAAGTGTAGCTTGCCTCCACCAGTGTGTGTGAATGCAAGAGTGAATGGATAGTGGCATTGTAAAGCGCTTTGGGTGCCTTGAAAAGCGCTATATAAATCCAATCCATTATTATTATTAAATAAACAAACTGCTTTTGTTGTGGCTCTTTGCTTCTTCTGACCTCAGAGGTACATGTTCCTCAGCTGCAGATGTGACTGTTTAGTGCTGACCAGGAGATGACCTACGGAGCTGCACTTCCTCTAAAGCTTCAAAAGTGAGTAGATCCCCACATAATCCTGAGTGAAAATCTAATTGGGGTACGGATAACCAACTAGCATAAATTGTTCTTCAGATTCCAGGTCAGATCCATCCCCTGCACTTCATATCTATTTTCAAAAATATAAAACCGCTCACCTCAGTGTTGATACGGGAACCTCACGAGCTCAGTGATGTCATGGTGGTTATGACTATCTTTTATATACAGTCTAAAGGTCGATTAACCTTAGGGGAGCTGTAGATCCAGCTTACAGTTTGTTGTACGTTCAGGTTGAGCAACTCTTGTTCTGTAATTTGATCATTTGTTACTATAAAAAAAGTGAAGCACTGCTACATGACAGCAAGCTTGTGTTAGACCCACTAACTAAATGATTATAAGTATATTATAGATTTGCCTTTGGACAATTGGAAGCTAGTTTATTTATTCCATTAAAAAAAATTACATCTTGCCATCTGATCCATTACAGAGTTATGTTGGAAATGGTAAAAAAGAGCAGTGAGAAGTTCATATAACTCTGGTCTGAAAGGGAAAGAAGAAAATGCTGAACTAAAGTGGAAACAGACAAAATGGGGCCCAGAGCTCATTTGAGCCCTGAGGTCACTTACTGGGTTAATCTGGCCCTGGGCCCAGAGAGAGCAGCGGGAAGGTGGAGCTGGTTGGGGTCTGGGTGTCTGACAGAGCATGACTCAGCAGCTCTGCTCTCAGTTTGGACACTGACTCTGCTTCGTGATGTGGAACTAAAGGCTTTAGATTGAATTCCCTTTAAAATGTTTCTGACAGTATTCAAAGGCTTAGTCCTAAACATCTCCTTGATGGTGATGGCTCCTGCAGGCTGCACACCTACAGATCAACAGCAGGACTGCTGTGGCAGTAATCTGTGCTGCAGGAAAAGTAAGAGGAGCAAGTGTTGGTTGTAATGTTGATACAAGCCTACATTTAACTGAGTATAGTACCGAGATGACATTTTGAATGTTGAAACTGAGAATATAAAGTATAAGTGCCCATTTCATTTCTTTATTTGTTTTTCAAATAACATTTTAGAATTAATGCTGTTAAACTGCTGCCGGGTCACACTGCTGTTATTGTTATCATGAAAAAATAGTCAGCTGTTTATCGACACAACCTGGGTCATCATCATATTTCATTCAATACTTTTAAAGCAAGTACCTTAAAGTAAAATTTAAAGTAAATCTAACACTGCACCACCACAACTCTTTTCCATTACTGTGTGCTGGATGCAAAATATCCCAACTTGGGCTCCCCCTGGTGGTTGTTTCGAGATGATAACCAAGTTCTCGTGACCTACTGTGTGAAAGTTGTGTTCACAAATGAGAAAAGTTCAGGTGACATTTACTTGAATCTAGGCAGCATTTTATGTTCTCCAGAGAGGTTTGTAAATGTCTGAGCCTGAGAGATAATGTGCAGAAATATGCAGACAAACTCAAGTTGGTAAACAGTACGTCGGATTTTTAACTGAGGAGATCTTAATGCTGAATAAACTAATGGAACACACAATGTTTTTATGGTCATCTGAGTACAGATTCAAACATATACACATACAGCATAAACGCAAACTTTTAACTTAACGTCCGTGAAGGTTCTCAGTCATCCAGGTCATCATAGTCTAAGGAGCTTGGAAAGAAAAGCGTCTGGACTTCTTTAAGTTGCTTGAAGACATTTCACCTCTCATCCAAGAAGCTTCTTCTTCTTGGATGAGATCATCAAACAAAAATATCTTTTTATGTTTGATACACGTATCTCTGCATTGTTATTATCCAAAGTGTTATTTTACTTTATTTTTATCTCAATACTTTTTAAGTACTGTCAAGATCATATAGGTTTTCACTGAGGTTTTACCCATTTGTAAAGAGGAGTTATCTGATGGAGTTGACCGCAGGTCTAAATTCAGTAGAGCTTCAAACCAGCTCCTAGTGCTCATAGTTGGATGGGACAGCATTGAGCTGTGCGACCCCAGACACTTGGCATGGTTATGACCATGTTTTTATTTACAAAATGTGTGTTTCTCAGTGTCTCACTCCCTCATTCTGACAGCTTTCCAGCTGTCTCCACCTGTCCCCTCTTCCTCCAGGTCCCGGCATCACTGACACAGAGCATAATTACTGAATTGCTTCCAGCTGCCTTGCCAGTTTCCCCGGCGCCACCCCTCCTCTGCAGCCGAGCTGCAGACCACACCTCCACCACAGACTGCCATATACAAATGAACATTTGTATTACATACTGCAAATACTGAATTGCTGTACTCTGTTCTTAATGTCACGGTTGTCATTTTGGCAACATGTAATGGTCACAGTAATCATATATGTGCGCACTGTTGCACTGCCTTTGCACTTATACAGAAAAACTGACATTCTTTTTGGAACATTAGCAAATGGATCAGATTTACTAAGAGAAAATGATGAAGCTTGGGACTCCTGAGATGGTGTGTTGCTGTAGAAGACACTGTGACAAGAGACATAGATTCTCTCTCCCCCCCCCCCCCCCCTCTCCCCCCTCTCTAAAATTAACCAGCACTTGTACAAAAACACTGGACAACTTGCAGCTTGTTCTTTTTTTCTTTTCTTTTTTTAATGTATAACAGGGCATGCCAAGTCACAGCATTCTGGTACATCGCAACAGAAGTACAGCAAGACACATTAAAAATACTTGAATGTATCCTAAAACTCTCTCTCTCTCACACACACACACACCCTCTCTCTCACTGTCACACAGCCATTCACACGTTTTGTTGTTGTTGTTGAGACCAGAATAATTCTTAACTTCATTCAGCATTAAGAAGTACCTACAGAGTACAGAAACAAGACGAGCGGCCGAGTTCACGTTCACCCTGCGTGCCTCACATTTATTTTAAGAAAGCAGCTTAAATCTAGGAAGCTGCATTAACTTAATAATCAGATGGAGCAGTATCCCTCCTCCAATCAAAGTCTATGCATCAGCACTTTAGACTGCAGCTGTGTTTCAAATGAACAGAGCATGTCAGGAGAGAAGAGAGTAAGCTGGCCCAATGTGACCAAATGCATAAAGGAGGAATTCGACCAGGACAAAGGGTTTGCGAGGTGGAATCTAGCAAATAACATCTTATATATATTGGTAGTCTATGGGATGGATCACTGCATGAGTGAGCATACGCCGTGTTACCATCAGGTGAGGATCCAACACATCAGAACTCATGCCTCAGGTAGCAGGAAGCACCAAGCTCTTCCATTACAGTGAACAGAGTGTCTTTGGTTTTACATAGTTAGTCACAGTGAGACAAATCACTGCGTTATTCTGGATATTATTCTCTGTCCCTTTAAACAAGTAATGATATAATTAAGTGGCGTTAAAACTAGCAGTCAGCTGCAGTTCTACATACACGCGTTACTGAATATCACAGATATGGACAGTGATCAGTGCTGTAGCCAGGTAAAAATCTGATTTTTAACAACCAAAAAGTCCTCAGTGAGTGTCAAATATAAGAGGGGACAACATAAACAAACATTAGCTTGATTAACTTGCGAAATCATATAGTTTTTTTTTTTTTTTTTACCCACCTGTACATGAATATAAGTGGAGCTTAATGTGAACTTTTGACATTTCAGGGCTGCAGTGCGAACGTGACCTCACACACCTGCTGCGTGTTTCATCCTGTATCATTACAGTTTTTAAAGTCCATATAAAACCATTTACATTTGGGCTAAATGTCTCGAGTACAAAAAAAGAAAAAGGCACTGCCATTTGTTATTTTGTTATTCTAAATATGACTTTCCCAGCCTTGTGCATGCAGTTTTAAAATATAAATTACACCCCGCTCAATTTTCTCCATTTCCTTTTTTTTCTTCCTGTATTTCCTTCTTTTTTTTGTCTTTTCGTGTGGTTTTTGTTTTCATTATTAAACATACAATATTCTTTTGTCAAATATATACGTAAGCCTGCAGTCAATACAGGACATCGGCTCTTTGATAAAATAAAACTAAATGAAGTAAAAGGCGCACAATCAAGCAGTAACAATTTGTTACAGAATGGATGCTGCTGAATTTACAAAAAAAAGGAAAAAAAAAAAACCGTACTAAACTGCAGAATCTATGACAGAAATAAAAGATACAAAAACAGCATACGTGTCTTGACCTAAAAGTACATTAAATGTTTTTGGAATATCAAGGCGTCATCTAGCTGTTAATACTGCAGTGGGCACAGCGCTAGAAGCCTTCCTGGACACCCACAGAGCTGATATGCATGTAGGAAAAGCATTTGGTTTGACGTGAAGAGCCATCATCCCTCACAGGTATGCCCCTCTGTCCTCACACTTGTATTTCTGACCCACAGACGCTGCAAGAAACCACCGCTGAGCAGAAAGTGGAGGCCTGCCATGCTGCTCTGTGCTCAAAATACAATCCGTGCAACTTTGTCAAAAATTACACGAACTTGCTGTCAGTCAGTATTCATATAAATATGGCACTTTTTAAATTCAAAACCATAACTCTGGAAAAAAAATAATGCACAGCGATATAAAAGTACATAAAAATACTGACAAAAAAGCCCTTCTAATAATCCCTTTGATTACATGACTGACTGCAGAACTTTTCTCATTATGAACGCATCTCACGTAAAGAAAACAAAACCCCCAGCAATGACTATCAAATCCTCACACAGCCTCCTCCTCTGTGCCATAAAGCAAGCCGCACTACTGCACAGCCACCAACACAAATACAAACACGCCACTCATTTTCACTCAATGCATGTAACACAAAAGTAGCACCCCACTCCAAGTATACCATCTTACTGTGTGTGTACGTTGTCGTTGTTGTTGTTGTTGTTGTGTGCCACAGACAGGAAATGGCCAGAAAGCACTGATGATTGGACTGATACATGGTCGACTGTGGTCTCGGGTCTTTTCATTAGATTTGTCCACAGTGAGAAAACTGTAGAGCAATGCCACCTTTATAAGCGGCATACGCAGAAACTTTGAAGCCTCGCTCTCCCAAACAGAACTCAAAGAAAGACATGGCCTGCAACGCCCGCAATGGACCCATCTACCTCCTGATCTCACACACACTACAACAACACTTTCTAATTGACCATGGATTGGTGTATCTGAAGGACCAGTTCTTGATCTCGGCTTCAAATTAAAAAAAGAAAACAAAACAAAAAAAACCCCCAAAACATCTTAACATGACATGACAGATACAAATAATATCGTAGTTCATCAACAGCAAGAAAAACAAAAACAAACAAACAAAAAAACAAAAACAGTCCACAATAACTATGTTAATATTTGAGATGTACTTATGGTCACCAGCCATAACATGTTAATACATATGGTATTTTAAATAATATTACACCCACATGAGCATCACCTCTGCAACAACAAAAAAAAGAAAGGAAAAAAGAATAAATAGTAGTTTCTACTTTAAGTACTGATTCATATGGCAGTGACACTGAAAGAGTCTGAATATGATGACATCCTGATGCTGCCCGTCAGCGAGGGGCACCAACAAACAATGACCATGTCAAAGGTGCGGCATCCACGCGGGGCTGAAACAGGTTTGTGTCCCACTCACGCTTTGGTGGAACCTTTGTTCACAAACATGACTCAGGGTGCAAGAGCAAAACACACACTCTTAATCCACACCGAGTAAAACCTGAAGTGTCCATCGGGGTCATAGCGACCAGACTACATGCATACCATCACACACACTTGATCATGTGTGTGTGCACAGATCCAGACTGCAGTGTTGAGCTGCCATCACGAGATCTGAAGCCATGTTCAGCTGGCCAGGATGAGGATGGGCTGCAGAGAGGTACCACATCAGAATTTATGCATGTTTTTGTCTTTATAAAGTCCCACACTCAGAGAGTGTTTTTAAATTCCATTCTCCCAAACATACCAGTAATTTCTACTTATGTAGTGACCGATATAACTAATGGCAATGGACAGCAATTTTAAAAAGCCTGGAAAGTAACCTTCGTAATTAGTTAAACTAATCAAATCAGAAACCAGTCTGAAGATTTCAAATTGCTAGTTGTTATTGGCCAGAAACGGGTCATTCTGATTCTAATGCCATCGTAATCAACAGATTATGTTTCCAAGAAAGTTTGAGAAACATTTGAAAAGTGATTTTAAAAAAAAAGAAGAAAAAAAGAAAGAAGAACTAAAGAACTAAAACATGCACAAAGTCTTATATGGCCACTGAACTGTGTGTGTGGGATACTTCAGATCAGGCGGCATTTCCAACCTTTAGACAGGTCAATGAGAGGCATCAGAAGCTTTTTTTTTTTTTGTCTCTGGGTTCATCGTTGCCACCTTTTGTGCTTTGCTTCTCAACATCAGTCTGTCTGTCCAGCAAGGCTGTAACGCTACAGTCGAGAACGAGTGTCCGTCTGCTCTGTTTGATCCGACTCCAAAGCAAAGCATTGTTGCTCGAGCCTTGAACATTTGGATTGTAGTGTCTCACATTATCATATCAAGTGCAGGATACAAAAGAAATATGACAGAATTGCAAGAAACTAATAAACTAAACAATAATAATAATAATAATGATAAACCTCAAAGCTGACCTTTCAGGTTGAGGACTCGCATGCTGGGTTGAAAGCAGCATGGAAAGGAGTTAACCTAACCAGCTTATTTCAATATAAACCTAATCCTATAAAGTCTAGAGTCCAGGCACAAAACAACTAAGGATAAATATTAAGACACAGAATAACCATGAGATTAGAATAAAAACAAAAATATTTTCATATGATGGAGGCCTGCACTGACAGAACTGATAGAAGGCCAAGATACACAAGCAACCAACCAGCTTTGATATTTGCCCAAATGTTCACCGATGAGTTTTTATTGTTCTGCTGGCATCTTTAGTGCCTGCGTCTCCCTGGACTTCAGCATCTGTCCCGCCATGACTGCAACTGGCCAGCAGGTGGAGGTAAGCACTAATGAGATCTCAGGGAAAACTTCCCTTCATGGATTGACAGTGTTTCATTTCTCCAATGTTGCAATCCTCTCATGAAAAGGAAAAAAGAAAAGAAAAAAAAGATCTGAGTGGAAACTAAATCCGCCTCCCATTGCTTCCGACACCTTCTCCACTCTAAATTTCACAATCTTCCTTTAGTTTTAACATGCAGCTTAAGCATATTCCCCTGCTTTAGAAAAATAACTAACTCCCAGTATCTGAACATGCAGACAGATCCCACTGACTTATTAATCTCCCAATATATATATTTATATGTATAAAAACATACATTTATACAGTACATGCTGTGGATGAACTGACGGTGCCAAATCCACTTCCTGCTACACTCACTTGCACGAACAGACTAAGGGCACGATCAGACGTGACATCATCTTCTTCCGTCGTCTCCAGCTAATCAAAGGTCCTGCCTCTGATGTCTCTCTCCTTTAAACATCCTCTTCCCTTTCTAATATCACTTCAGCTTGGTTCTTTCTTCTACTACTTTCTGTGTCTCTCTCCACATCCCCCTTCTTCCTCGTATCCCTCTCCATGCTACCTCCATCTCTTTCAAGTTCCCATCTCGTTCTCTCTCCATTAATATTCAGGCCAACATATCTTTGTTGTTGGCTGCCAAAATAAAGAATAAGTATGTTGGTTGTAAACTAATGTGATGGCTACTCGTGGGAAGTAAAGCTTGTAGAAAGCCAAGGCTCTACAGAATATATTATGTAAATCATACCTGAAATTCATAAATGTCTCTGTACCCTCTGAAAGTAGCATCATAATGTAAACAATAAATACATACAATAGAAAGAAAAAGGTTTGTTGCCACCCAGTACTGAGCAAGCAGCCTTTTTGAGCTCTCCAAGAAACCGTCCTGGACACTGTGATCCTGCTGAAACCAGTCTGGGAAATCTCAAGCTTCCTTTTTGCATCCCTGTGGCTCTGCTCATCTCATCATGTTTTGGGTCTGAGGTACTGTTATGATCTGAAAGATGCCACAAACTGTGGTCAATGTGCAGGGACCAGACAATGTGGGCAAGAGAAAGTCTCACTGAGCCCGGATCCAAAGCCCAGCATCTCTCTTCTGCTGAGGCTAACTGGACTGCTTCTGGCCTCTCCATGGGAAGGGCAGGGTGGGGGGTGGGAACAAGGGGGAAAGTTTGCACACACTTTCCAGGCCGCGTTTGGTGCTTTCCATTCTCCTCACTCACATACAGGTGACCGTGAGTGTGCTGCCCGAGCAGGAAGCGTGATTTTCCAGCCCGTTGGACGGTGCCAGTGTGATAGCTTGTATGAGCTGTTTGATGGTCGGCTCTCTAGTGTATCTTGGATCCCGCCCGGTCCTTTGGTTGAGCTCTACCATTGGCTACAGGGAGAGGGAACGAAAGGGCTGGTGACCTCAAGGTGATTGTGAGAGAGCTCCCCAAACCTGCGCCGTCCTGCTGCTCTCACTCAGGTCCTCAGCTCATATTGTTGATGTGCGATCTGCACCATCTAAACAGGAACAGTAGAGAGAAGAAGAGGCACCACAGTTTAAGTCAGCAATTACGTTATTAACACTGACAGAGAGTGATTGTGGAATCAAATGTGCAAATGAAGGCAGTCATGACTCCTCAGGCCCCCGCCACTACCATTTCCTGTTCCCAATTTATCACCAAAGTTTGCCAAGATAAACTTCAGCTTATGAATTGGACACAAAACGAAACATGAGAAAATTAAATATTAACTTTCTGCTTGCAGCTAGCTGCCCCTCCTTCAGCATGGTTCTGCTGGAGGTTTCTTCCTGTTGAAATGAAGATTTGCTTCCCATTGTTACCAGGTGTTTGCTCATGAGAGGTCGGTTGATGGTTGGTTTTGTTCTGTATTAGTGTAGGGTAGAGCAGGGCGATATGACCAAAAATATTTATCACGATATACCAATCCAATTTTATTTATAAAGCACTTTAAAATACCCAGCACAGGAACAAAGTGCTGTACAGAAAATAAGTTAAGACAATAGAATAACAGAAAACAGCAAAAATAAATAAATAAAACACATAATACATAAAACTAAAACAGCCATATACATTTGAAAATTTTCGATAACGATATAACTGACGATATAATTGACACTAGACAAAATACTTTACGACTCCACAACTTTATTAGTGAGAAAAAAAAACAAATCAAAAAAGAAAAATCGATGTATTTTCACTTAAACAAGCAGCTGTTTTTTATGTGCATTAAAGTTATATAAAAATGTAACCGTGCAAATGCAAATTCCTTGCTGACAGTTTAACCAAAAGGCATTTCCAGTGGAAATTGGCCGACATATCCTCAGCATAACCATGTATAATATCCACAAAACTTAAAAAGAGGTTACACACACACAACACGGTAATATTATGTTGAAGCAGAGTACGTATCACTCCGCGAGGCTCCTGCCTACGATAGCCGTAATGCTCCGACAATCCATCAAGCGGCGCAGCTTCGTAGTTTAGCAAAGTCGTACTAAAACATTTGACAGATTTTCGAGCGCCGTGTACATAAAATCGTTTCGAGGTCAGTAAACACAACCAGAATTCATACATAAGGCACACGGGATTATAAGGGGCACTGTCGACTTTCAGAAAAATCGAAGGATTGATTTTAAGTGTGCCGTATTTTCCAAACAACACAGAAAGCCAATCCAGTTCCACACCACCGAAGTTGCAGCATTTTTACAAACCAATTCTGGTTCATCCGTTTCATTTAACAATCCGCTTTCGCCCTTCTCATTCTCCGTTGCCGAAATGCTTTTTCCGCCATGTGCGTATGAAAACAAAGGCACTGCGCATGCGTGTTTTACCCATATTCTATCGCGTTATTTCATTTTCTTAGCGTTGCCCAATATTATACCGGTATTATCACGGTATGATATGGCCCAGCCTCAGTGTAGGGTCTTTGCAATATAAAGTAACTGGAGATGAAACTGATTTGAATAACAGAGAGTCTGATGGGGTTTAGGAGCTGTTACGTTCGAATTTGTTTCTAACCCTGAAGTACAAAACACAAAACTAAATAATAAAAGAGGAAACACAATATTTGAGAAAACATGACATTACATTAATAAGGAACCATTAGGGAAACTTTCTTCTTTGTGACTGGACAGAAGTATCTTGTGACGGGCTGATGTAATGTCATTGTACTTGTCTCAGTTGTCTTCCTGCATAAAATTTAAAGTGAGTGTGAAAGGCAGGGTTATTATGCCTTTTTCAGGGTCAAATTCAAGCACTTTTTAAGCACTTTCAAGGTCCCTTTTCAAGCTTTTCCAGCACACCCCCCACACACAATGCATGTTTCAATTCGCATCACGTCAGTAAGACCATGTGAAAAGACACCTTTGCTCCCCTTCTGTTAAGACATAGAAAAACGCACCACACAAAAATACTGCAAAAGGAAACGGTTGCCTTATATACATAGTGTATAAACTCAAAACGCACATTTCACTTAAAAATTAAGATGTGAAAATGTGAACAAATCAACTTGTTAGAGATATTCTTCTCCTGCTGAAAAAACAAAAACAAAAAAGAAATAAATAAGTCTTCTCATCAGATATTGATGCTTCTTAAAATAGGAGACAGATGTTTGTTTGTTTTTTAAGTTAATTCCCAATAAAACTGTTTTATTGCTAACTACATTGCTGTTTGTATTATTGCTGAAGTCCTAAATGATCACCTTTAAAGTGTTTGTGCTAATAACATCATGTCAGACAGGCATGGAGAACAGCACTGCCTGTTTAAGTAGTTTAATGTGCAGGTGCTGACCATAAACACATTTTGAATGAAAGCCGGGGAACGTTGGTAGCACAGAAACAAGTGGCTATTCTTTGTGACCATATGGCTCGGTCCCTCATATTACCATTATTTCACCCAAACGCACCAAGTTAATACTTAAAAAAGCTACAGCAATACACACAAATATAAACAGTACTTGGTGACAGCTTTGCTTTTAGCCTTTAACCCTCTGGGGTCCAGGGTGTAATTGGCCGTTGTTGACTACTTTTGATTTGGCCTCTATATTTCACCTTTAAAAACTGTTTATCTTGCCAATCTGTTATTTACTCATTTTGATAAACTGTATTAGCACAATTTATCTAAATTCAGACAAAATTTAAAATACGAGTAGAAAGTGATATTTTTGACTGTAAAAACCACAAGCATGTTTAATGAATCATTTTCATAACTTAAAATACAAATAGAAATTGTACATTTTTTAAAAATATGCATAAGTTTTGCAAACAACAAAGTTATATGGCACTATTTACCTAAAAATGCAGCCAAGGCTATAACCATTTAAAACTATTTACAGAACAATCAGGTGCTCTGCGTCAAATAAGAAGGCACACAAATTATTTATGCAACTCCAAAAAAATAGTTTGTGTCCACTGTAACACAGATGAGAACAGCACAGGGATAAACCTGCACGTCTGACAGCAGGTGTGTCTCTCAGCGTTTACAGTGCAATCTGCCTTTGGTGGCTTTTTTGCAGCAACTGTGACGATCACAAGTAGAACTGACACACAAAACAAAACAACAACTACACACTAACTTTACTTTTACATTTTATTTCTCTATCTGATAAGAAAACTATTCAATCAGATAGTTATTTATTGTGAATGAAGTACAATTACATTTTCAAGCACCACATCTGAAATTCAAGCACTTTTCAAACCTTGAAAAGACAACATTAAAATTCAAGGATATTCAAGGATTTCAAGCACCCATACGAACCCTGGAAAGGACTGAAGAGGAAATTTATATCTTATATATATATTTTATATATTTATATATTTCATTCTCTAGACCAGTTCACACAAGTCTACAGAATTCTAGAGAATTTATTTCTCTATCATTTCTGAACGTGACACCATAGAAATCAGTACAATCAAACCACGCTAGCTATGAACACATAGCTATGCCCCTCCATCCTGTTAATCCCTCCACTAAATGAAAAAAACAAAACAAAATGTGTACCAAATCTAATTCTGATCCGGCTACTTGTGTAGTGGAGCTTGTGACTCTGGGCTATGAATAATATGAATAATGATGTCATCTCATTTGAACTGAAAGCATGAAGCTTTGCTAACTCGGTGAACAGCAAGGGGGCTAGGGCCCACACTGTCATGGTGAGAAAACAACACATCTGTCAAAATACTGATAGAGCCTTTCAGAGGAAAACAACAGTCTGACACCTGCTGCTGCTGGTTTGGCTGAGGAAGAAAACGTTATCAAGCTGCACACAAGTGGAGATTTCTAATTCCACGAGAAGGAAAAAAAGAAAAGGAGAAAAAGGGTTAGGACTAATGTCCTCACATGCTGCTGTTTAATAGTGTCGCAAAGGGGAGAATATACTGCATTAAACAAAACTATGACGGTGAAGGTATCCTTGAATTTTGTTTTATAATTGACCCAAAGCCCTTTAAGCCTGGGCTTGTTAAAGTAACACTGGCTTAAGCAGCTTGATGGAAGTGTGTACACTTTTGCATTTTTTCCGTCCAATTTTACTTTGTGCAGTTTGGGAATATACATCATGACAAATGGAGAAGGAACACTTGTCGAGAGGCAGCATAATCAAAGTTCATTTTAGTCCAGGCTGTCTAAAAAAGGCCATCTGTGTGCCAGAAGTCAGCATATTTTTCCATATGCCATCAAACATTTTAGGTCACTTCCTGTGGTTTGAGTTAAGTTACCAAGTTATGTTTCAGAAAACAGAAAAAAAAAAAAGAGGTAAAAATTCTGATATACAGGGCATTTTTATTTATCTTTTAAAGGTCGATGCACTCGTTTGTTTTGCTATACCCAGTTCTGCTATACCTAAACATAAACATACACACACATACACACACAGCAGCATAAAGCAACACTTGTTCATCGTTCTGTGCTGAGGACTGAGAAGCACTGTCTTTACTTCAGCTGAGTTTTGGCCACGAGACTAAAACTCACTGTACATACGAGTATAGTTTCCACAACCAGGTCAACAACAGTCTGACTCGATTAAGGTCTCATCCACTACAGTCCTGTACAGTACTGACACATTTACAAGCTCATTTAATGTACAAGACATGGCTTTTTTTTTTTTTTTTTTTAAGATCAGCATTTTAAGCGCCACATCATTATAAACTTTTTTTTTTTTTTTTTAAAAGCTGTTCATATCGTTAGAATATGCGTTTACATGTATTATTAGGCATCAATTAAAAATAATGTTTACAGCAACACTCTGGCATGCTAAACTACAGTATTGATTGATTAGATCAGCCATCCCTGAATTTCAGACTGCCAACTCACTAAAACTAAATGTTGTTTATTTATTAATTATGTAGTCCTATTATTTTTATTTTAAAATGTTGAAACCTTATAAAAAATAAGAATTTATGGTAAACAACATTTTCTAGCATAGCTGTGTTACTTCAGCAGGCCACTAGGAGGCTGTGGCCTACAGTTCCGGAATCAATGAGTTGGATCAAAAAGTCACATCGCTCCAAGTTGCTCAGCAGCTCATATCTGATAATATACTGGTGAAAGCTGCTGCTAAAACTTGTTTTTTTGGTAAATACTGTGGTTATTCCATTTATCTCCCTCGTCTTAAATGAACTTGACTCTACTGCAGAGTCACTGTCAGTTTCCCAACTTAGCATTTTTTGGACCTATCTTGCCAGATTTAAACTTCAAAATCAAAAGCATCTGAAAAATCCTCGTTGTGTTCCAACAAGTCTGGAGTCAAAATCTAAAGCTCTAAAAGCTAACAGTGTTGGGAGGGGTCAATCAGGTCCTACATCAATGTTAAAATCAATTGAGGAGATCAAGCCATAGTAAGACACCAGCTATCTGACTTTGATAGAATCTGAGAAAGAGCAAAAGTGTGCTGCTTACTATTTGTTCCAATTCTCATATGATAGAAACAGAATAGATAATATTGCACACAAACAGGTTACTGATTACTGCTTCCTGTGTCAAAAACAGAACATGACCTGAACATAGTAAGAAAATAGCAACTCCGACTAACTGAGCCGCTTAAAATGTCTTTCATGAAAATTTGTGATTGGATTCATTAAGCGCTTCTTTAGATCACAGGAGAAACAGGGAACTTTGACAGCCACTGCATCCACCAACTACAATCCACTTTAAACCTTCCCTTAAAGCTCATAATGCTGCGCTGGAAATTTCACAGCTTTCATTGGGCAACGTTATATTATTGATTATGCAGCTTATTAGAGCACTTCTTTATAAAAGGGTCTTCTTCTTGTCCTCAGCCAAACTAAGCTTTTCATATCACAGCATTGTATTTTACAGTTAAATATGAGGATCGGTGAAAAACATACCTCCCAAGGCGTGTTCGGTCATACTCAAACACAAAGACTCAAGGCGATTATTGATGTCTGGCTCTGTCACTGGTAACTGAAGATCTGTGCAGATACAAAAACATACTGAAATCAAGAACAACTGTGAAAACATCGAGCACAAACAGATGACAACTTGACTTCCTGAAGGAAGCAATTTATTTAAAAAAAAAAAAAAAAAAAAAAAAAAAAAAAGACAGATATGTTGCAGATTTAGCATGCTAACCCAAGGGCCTGTGTATTAGCAAATTTTGTGTCTAGCAGTAGGGGTGAGCGATATAAACGATATACGATAGAAACGATATAAATTTGGCCAACGATAGAGATTTTGACTATATCGCTCTATCTATCTGAGGCATATTTTTAAAAGGGTTATATGCAAAAAAAAAAAAAAAAATTAAATAAATAAATAAATAAATAAATTAGGCGAGGATAAAATCTACTTACTTTTTCTGTGTTCCAGTCTCAGTAACTTTGACACAGTAATATCTGCTTCAATATTTAAACCTCTGATGAAATTTCACAAGTGTTAGCTTTATTTTGATACCAAGATTGTAAGCACAGAGTTTGTAATTGCAGAGAAATAATCAATTAAATTTGGGCATTGCATTTTTGAGCACGAAGCTCAGAAACCCCTTGGGGCTTAAGAGGCTAGCTCAGTCTCCAACACAGACTAGGCAGTGAAAATCTCTTGTGGAAAGAGAGACAGAGTTAGGCCCAGTAGTCTGCACTGGGCTATTTATAGGGTCCAAATCCCTACCATCACCCCTTCTTCCCCCACACCCCACCAACCCCCCTGTGTACAAACTTACAGCTACACAAACACATGCTGGAAACAAGAAAAAATAAAAACATCCAATCATCTAACATACACTTGTTTCTTTATCCTCCACCACTTTTGTCATTTAATGAGGAACCTTATTCAAATGTCGGTAAAGAGAAAGGCACATCAGACAGAGTGTGGTTGGAGGGGTGAGGGACGTATAGCCTTTCACATCAGTTACCCTGGCCAGACACAGCTTTAATCACCCTTGAGAGCAACTTATGTGTGCATGACTCTGCAGAGTTGTCAAAGATGGAGAGAAGGGGGGAGGAGGGGAAAACAGAGAGAGGGGAATCTAAGAAAGAAAGTGAATGAGTGAGAGAGGGATGGAAAGCAGGCTAGGGAGCCCCGCACTCACTGCACAAAGAGCCTCATTGTGAGATTCCTCTGACTCTTTCCTCCCTCCCAGGCTCCATCTCTTCCTCTCTCACATAGCCTCAACTTCTCCCTCCACCTAATTTTGCTCCTCTCCTTTGGTCTTTTTAAAATCTGTTTTTCCTCTTCATTCTAAAATAGGGATATTTCTGTCACAGCTTGTCCATAGAAATGGTAAATACTCTGTACTTGGATAGTGCTTTTAAAGCTTAGCCATGGCCCCTCCTTTTACTGTCCACTGTTAGTGACAAGTAGCAATCAGCAGAGGCTACTACAGGTCACTTTGCTTGGCTCCCGTGGTTACAGTGACTGGTGCACACATGGACATTACAGGCGGGCCTTCAGGTCCAAGCTCAGATTGTTAACTTAGGTTAAAGCAGTGCTGGGGTATGACACACAGCTGAGGGGCACTGAGGGTTTGTGGTGTTAGGAGTATCATTTTATTGGATGGATTTGGAGTTGAACAAAATACCCTCTTTGTCTCACTCAGGAGTTTCTTGATGTGTTTGGTAACCCAGGGATAGTTCAGAAAACAGCGGATAGTTTGTACAATGACAGAGGTGTCCACAAGAAGATGGCATACACTAGGGGTCGGCAACCTTTTTGATGATGAGTGCCATCTAAAATTTCCTCAGAAGTCAATGTGCCATATGACTGTATTAGCAATAAATTTAATAACACTCTAAATTAACAGTTACACACTACATAGAACAACTTTGTAGAATTATATTTGTTCGCAGATGTTGGCAGCTATCAGCGAATAGTTATCAGCTATTTTGAAACAAAAAAGACACTTTTCATCCATAACAAGAACTCCATAACAGCAAATTAACTGTACAACAAAAAAAAGCAAATGCTATTTATGGTCTCCTCACAACAATGATAAGAAAAAAAGAACTGGACCAATATGGCATGTTTGTTAATACAGCGATACACATATTAATGTGATCTCTGGTCTCCCAGATATCCGTGTATTTCCGCGGTGCTGATGCTGCGCTGAGCGGACAGCTCCTGAAGCGTTTGAAGTGTCGGAATGTGGAAATTTCAACATTGCTTAAAAAAGCTGCCAGCTAGCAACGTCCCTCTCACCGGTAGGCTAAGTGATTTTTAGCCAATTACAAGTTGAATCTGGTAATTGGGGTTGTTAGCTAAGATACCGTCATTAAGAAGCGGCACAACTAATGTGTCTATGCGAGTTAATTTGCGATGTGCACCGCTGGCCCGGCCATTTATTTTTTAATGCACCCTCTCAGATTAATTCACTGCATGTCGTACCCAGGGCTGGACTGGGACAAAAAAAATCGGCCCACCAGGTATTATAGGAAAAGCCATAAAGCCTTTGAATGAAAACAAACACTGTTGTGACAATGATGTACACTGTCTTGTTGGTATATGTATGAAATCATACATATACCAACATTTTACATCAGATAATTATTTATTAAAAGCAAGACATTTTAAATGAGAATAAGAAAGTTATTCTCATGTTAATGCTCTACCTGGCCCCCTGGCAAAACTTTGCTAGAGCCGCCCCTGCACAGCTACCAGCTGTCAGCTGCTTAGAAAAGGATCCTGGTGTTATTTGTCTCTCAGAAACAGTTCATAACTTCCCTTCAACTCATTCATGTCACCTAAAAGGTAAACCTGTTTCTCCATCACCTGTTCAGCTCTGATGATTCAGTAAGGACATCTCCTGGTTTCGTCTTCATGTTTCCCTCTCACCACATATCCAAACCGGTATCATGACCAGCAGCTTTTACAGCTGTGGCTCCAGCAAACATCAGCTGATACTAGAAATTAATATTAAAAAAATTCTAACAACAGCTGATCAAACTTAAACGTGCTGCTGTTGTTTAACGCGACATCCGCCGGTTTCTGCTTTCTGGCGTAAAGTGGGCGATAAACAAACAAGAGAGAAAAGCCAATCAGCGGATCATTGATCAGTTTCATGATTGAAGTAGCAACAGGAGAAGGAGGGGGAGAGAATGAGAGAAGAAGAGGCAGCTGCAGCGTAAAGACACAGAATAACTTCAGCTTTGTGTCTTTTTTCATTCTAGCTCAGGGGTGGGCAATTCCAGGCCTCGAGGGCCGGTGTCCTGCAGGTTTTAGATCTCACCTTGGGTCAACACACCTGAATCACATGATTAGTCGTTACCAGGCCTCTGGAGAACTTCAGGACATGTTGAGGAGCTAATTTAGCCATTTAAATCAGCTGTGTTGGTTCAAGGACACATCTAAAACCTGCAGGGACACCGGCCCTCGAGGACTGGAGTTGCCCACCCCTGTTCTAGCTGAAGTCCGGGACAAACTGTTTCTTTTCAGCTCAATATTTTCACTGAATATGGGACGATTCAGTTTTTTAACGGGACAGTTGGCAACTCTACTAACTAACCTTATGAATAAAATAAAGTTCACTATCAGTAACATCATAGCACCCAAATTGGAACAAAGTCACTTCATTTCAGTCCCCAGAAGTCATGGGGAAAGTACACAGGTGCAGAGAGTAGTCTTACAGTAACAGACTTGATGATATAAGCCATGTTTGACAAGCATGTGAAAGGAGAAATGTAATCAACCAGCAAAATAGCATAAAAACTGCTTGGGTATGTAATATAATGCAACTCCGCTACTAACACTTCAATATGTGGGCTGCAGAAATGATCCTTCATGGTAATGTGACCAGGGTGGCACCATTTGCTGTTAATAAAAGCAGCAAGTGCTGCCCCTCCTTCCTTGCCCCTCTTAAATTTGGCTCTGTTTGCCAGGAAGCATCTGAAAACAGTGAGTGGTAATGATGAGATCCAGGGTCTTTCATGCAGCAGTGTTTTTGTGAAACCCATAATATTTGATGCTCAAGGAAAAAATTACTTAGTTTCGCACTCCGTTTTATATTCTAGTAACCTCTGATACCCCATGAGGGAAAAACAAGAGATGTGTGTCCCCTCTTCAACAGCCTCTCAGGTCTGGAGTCAGACAAATGCCTATACAGAGGAACCTGCCCGAACTTCTGCTGAGATGTTAGCTCTCGTTCTGCTCTCCTGCTCATACATATAATCTGCTGGTTTGTGGCATAAATAACTGAATGTTGATTTGATTGGCAACAGTATGATGTTTAAATGAAGACGGTAATAGCATCATTTAAAAAAAACAAAAAAAAACAAAAAACAAACAGCATAGGCATAGATGGCAAAGTTCCAGAAAGTCCTGAGCAGCAGCAACAGTGTGGGGAAAAAAATAAATAAAAAGTAGGAAATGGCTAGAAAAAAAAATCTAACAGGCTGCATGTACAGCCGTTTAGATCTACAACTGCATAAAGGCCAACATTCACCACTTAGCTGGCATGTTCAAAGCCTGAAGATAGTTATGTAGCTTTGTCTTGTTCTAACACACATATAATTTAGTTGGGGTATTCAGCCCGTCCCTGAAGTGTGACTCCTTCTAGCTGCCCCACTGTCAGCAGATACCATGCTGATGTCAGCGCCATCAATGCAGATGAATTAATGAGCCAGCATTCCTGCCAGTTCCAAGGTGTTAAAGCAAATGTTAGTGTTGTAATTAGTTAAAGTAAATATAAGTGTGTCCTGGCATTACTTACCAGCTTGTTGGAACGTGACCACGGTTTGTGGTGTGGTGTGAACTGGTAGGGAACGTGTCCTCTGCACGGAGCTGTGGGTCCGACTGGGCATGCTGTTACTTCCTCCAGGATTGGCAAACCATGGACCCTGAGGAGAACATTTCTAGGTTACATAGCAGAGAATGTGCAATGATATCCAAAGTCTCAGTCTTGGTGGAAATGGGTTTAAAATTTGTACAGAAGTTTTTGCTTCTGCTCTCAAAATGTAGTAAACTGAAATGTTCACCAAAACTCTGCTTGATCACTTTCAGGACATTGCCAGAAAAAAAGGGGAAAAAATTATTTATAACTTCACATTATTACAAATGAATGTGGAGCTGGGGTGCATGACAAATGTTTGTTGTTCTTTTTTTTCTTTTTGTGATACAAGGAAAGTTAGTTTTGAGAATTTCCTGCTTTATTTGAAGTGAACAGTACCAGACCATAAGCATGGACTTCAGAACTTACACTGGCCTGTGGATTACGTAGTTAAGATCAAATAGGCAAAATCCCATTTCTTCATTATGATTCAATGCACAAATTACAAGACCAAAGATTCTGCTCCAACTTCCCTACCGTTCCCCACATCAGCGCTTTGGCTAAAACCTTCACTGACCAAAAACATGAATGCATGAAATGTGCAAGCTTGAAAAAACTCATGTAAGACCACAACTTCTTAAATAGTTTCATTCCCCACACTCCTGTCTGAATGTTTAGCCCACACCTAATGACAGTCTCAGACGCTCACCACGTGAATTCCTCACTGTAACCTGCCCATTATACCCCCAACAGCACTGCCACATGCCCCTCCCCTCACCAATCCACCCCACCCACCCCCACCCCCGGCCCTCCAGCGCCGCAGGCCAGGGAAAAACAGGAAATGCCTGTGCACTGTTCTCACTGCCTCTGACTGGCCCCCTCTCTCTTACATATATATAGACACACACTTAAACACTCCCTCTCTCGCTTGTTGTCCCTCCTCCTTCAACGGCACTGCTACCTCTCCCAAAATATGACTCACACATTTCCCCACCCGCCCTCCTTCTCCTCTCACTGCACATTCACACACAAGAAGGTCCAGCGTGACGAAGAGGAACTGAGGTATTTCCTCCCATTGTAAAGGATGAGAGAGCTAGAGAGAAGGAGGGAAAGAGAAGGAGGGACAGAAAGTTTTCCAATGAACTGGGTCAGCCCAGACACAAGCGTGACAGGATGGGCCTGAAACAGCTCCACAGCTCCTCCTGTTTCAATGTTCTGCACTGACGCAGAGCCTCTGGTATGTGGGGTGACCTGCCTATGAGTTCCATCCACCTCACTTCATTTGCCAGACACCACCACCACTGTTACTCTTCCTCACCCTGCATTTCTTTGTCATGGAATAAAAAGACTATTTCAGGCAGAATACATGCTGAAGAAGGAATTCTGCTGCCCGAGGTACTGTAAACATCCTGGAATGTATTATTATGCACTACAAAATGTTCCTTTGTACAGTCACATACACCACTGCCATTCACCACAGTCCCTTTAAACACACAATTTAACTCCCATTTAGTATTTATTGAAGTCAGACTTAAGGAATCAGTACATGCTGTAGTATATTGTAAACATAAATATGACTGAATCTATATAAACCAAGTCTGCTGAAAAGAGAGGGAACACTGCGAGGGGCTGTGGGTCAGGTGGTAGCGCATGCTGAGGTTAGCGACTCAATCCCCTGTTGTTCAGTCCATGTCAAAGTATGCTTAGGCAAGATTGTCGCCCATCTATTGGAGTGGGAGTTTGTGTGAATGTTAGACAAAAAGGGCTTAGGAATACATAAAAGCATTGTAGGTGTTATATTGGGTGAATAAGAAGTGTAGTAGAAAGCGCTGTGATTGCTCAGAATAAGTAGAATAGCACTATATAAGAACCTCTCAGTTCACCAAAACATCCTCAACATGCCCAGTGTGTGGAAGTAATAAAAAAAAATTGCTTTGAAGAGTTTAGGGATGAGACAACTGATTAATATTTTGTTTAGTTTTTGAAACAAAAAACATTAAACCTGCATTTTCTACATTTATAAAGAAAAAAAAAGCTTTCAAATATTTTGAAACTGTAATAGCTAATCCACAATATAAGGACAGATTAACTGAAGATGATCAATACCCACAAATTAGCTGATAACCTTGCAGATTATACAATACTGGTAATACAAGTTGGACACATATAGGAAGACCAGCATATAATAACCTTGTTGTCCACTGGACATTCAAGCGTCCTGCTCTTCCCATTTGATGACTCATATCTGCTAACTGGTTCAAACAATCTGCTTATTTGAACTCACATGTCTTCCTTGCTTGGGACCGGTGGGTGTGCTGCTGGAGCTACGAGGTGTGGGTCCCAGCAGCCCCCCGCTGCCCAACAGGCCCAGCCTGGCACCCGGCAAACTCCGGGAGGGCATCTGGAACTGGTGAAGGCTCCTCCTGGCTGACACACTGCCCCCAACACAGCCAGTGGTAGGGAGAGAGTTGGACTGGCCAAAGCGGCTGCGACAGGACAAAAAGAACAGCAGCTGTGCATTTAAATAATATGAAGCACAGAAGAATTTTTTTGTAAAATAATTATGCCAACTTTAATTTTCTTCCATTTTCAGGAAGCTGTGCTGCTGGATAGATAGAAAAAAACATTATATGCAAATTTCACTTGACTAAAGTAGTTTTAAATTGACATTTAATGCATATGCTAGTTTGAAGTAATTCAGTCCAGTAGAGTATAATCATCCCAAAGTTACAACACTGCACATGAATACAGAACAGTTTTTCCTCAAACCTAACTCGAACTGGCTTCTTTGTTGTCTACATTAATTCTTTAACAGTTAGACGTAAATAAAGTAGTTTGTGTAAGAATTATCCACTAAATTTTAACACATTTAACTTTTGCTTCCCACTTATTTAATCATTTTCACATAGAAGTCTGTCTTTTTAAAAAATTGTTTTAACAAAATTCGTCAAACTTTTTCAACTGTCTTTATTACAGCAAATACCACTGGAAAATTAAGACTATTGCTCATCTGTGTGCGTACCTCCTCTGCGGCCGGTACCCTGCTATGTCAAGCAGGTTTTTCCTCGGAATGGACCGGAACAGTCTCTGGACTTGTTGTTTCCATGACAACAGTCTCTTCTTCTGCGTCTCAGTGAAGGACTGAGAACAAGGGAGAATGGGGATTATAAAATCTGGGGTGAAGTGAAGCATTACTGCTGAAGAACATGGCTCAGTGTGGCTCATGTCACACTGCACATTTACACCAAAGCACAATGATGCTAGGCAAAAACGCAAGACATTTAACAGACAAAGAAAAAGAGTGGCTAGAAATGATCTGTTATTTATGGTAAGTAAATAACAGATCAGGGACTAATTGGACAACTGCATTTCATTTAATTAGACATATTATTACTAGTTAAACTGTCCTAAATTTCAAATATATTAATATCAAATATATAATATCCTGTGCTGCTAATCCCTTTAAACAACATTAATATTGGTAATACACATAATTAACTTCCATTATTTTAACTATCTGTGAACAACTATAAAATCTATTTGCTGATATATTTCATTGACTGACAATTTATTTTGGTATTTGGGGGAAAAATGAATTGCATTGAATTGATACTACTATCAGATATAAACATCAAAAGGAGGGGGTGGCTACCTCATGGATAAGGCACTTGTCAATGAGTTGTAGGTAGGAGCTGATGTTGTCCTCGTCTGACCTTGACACCAGCAGCTGTGTGCAAACTGTGGACGGCACAGATATGAAATCACAGACATTAAATCCAACTCATCCCTTGGCCCCAGAAATCAATCTCAATTGTGTGTTGTTGTGAGGAGCTCACCTTTGCCCATAACACGAGTGAACTGACCAGGTATATCCCCCTCAGCGATCACACTGGTGCCAGACTCAGCCTCTCCTCCACTTCCCCCACTCAGGTGGGAGCCAGGTGCGGCGCTTTTGCCTTCCGGGGTCAGCAGAGGGCGATGCAAAGAGGCCTCTTCGCCACCACTGAAAGCCTTAATAGGAGTCATGATCATTTGGTGGAGCTCCTGGAGTGGGGCACGAAGGTTACCGCCCTCCAACACATCCTGGTGGCAGCAAATGACATCAGGTAAAGATGGTTTTTACTTTACAGATGAGATCCTAAAATCTAATGAAGTGACAGAAGAATTGTATCATTGCGGGGACCACATCTATGTAAAAACATTTATGTAAAAGTGTGCCAATTCTAACCTAGATAATGAATATTTAAGGTGTAATGTGTGAAATTCAGAATCACATGATGTTGCACAAGCAGATGAGCATCTCAAGCAAAAACAAAGAGACACACCTCCCTCCACGTTTCATTTAAGCTATTATCAGAAAGCTTCTGACACGCTGGTCAGACCCAAGCACGCTGAAGAGATCACATCTCTTAGCTGAAGCCAGCTGAGAGAAGACAAGCTGGTGGAGATGGAGCAAACAGGGAGGTGCTGCTTAAAATCCTACCCCAATGACCTAGATTTGGATAAATCAATTGACTAATAAGTGCTCTTCTTCTTCAGGAGCACTGACCAAATGCTCCAGATTGCACCCTGCCATCTCAGTTTTACTTTCACTTTCACTCTCTTCTTTTTATGATAATTAGCCAACCGTTTCAAACAGAAGGACTCACATGCAACAACACGCACGCAAGGCGTGTCTGGCTTCAAAACACAGAAGCTCAGATTACAACACAGATAGAGGGAGTGTGACTTCATTCTCTGATGTTTTACTCCACCATATCATCACACAGCAAATTGTTCAAAATTGTACAAAAAAGGGAAAAATACAGCTTAATTTCCTTCACTTATGTCCACACACGTCATATCAGCCTACCTCCCACACTACACACTTCAAAGCAGTAGACAAGTCTGTGTGAACTCAAAATACCGAGCAGCAGGTGTCTTGTTTCCCAAGCTCTTCAAATGCACAGTAACATGCTTTTAAAATGATTCGTCATTGATGAAATCATTAATGGAAAGGTTAAGCCTGAATTTAGCTGCCTCAAGAAGTTGTGGCGTGCCCTTGAGCGTCATTGTCTTGCTCTGAAGGCTAAATGAAAGAGTGCAGGGGTGGGGGAGGCAGACGGGTTTAAATTAGGAGCCCAAAAGTCTCTTTCCTGGATTAGGTGTTCCCTTAGCTGTCATCTCAGATACATAACACCAACACCACCAACAAGCTTTGAGGTGGACTGGATGCAACATGTAGTCCTTCTGACCTTTTCCAGGCTCCGGAGTAGGTTCTGCCTCTCTTTGAGCTTCTGAATGCTGATAACGATCTTGTGCCGTGCTCCTTTAGTGACTTTCTGTTGGAGGAAACAGTTTGGCATCAAACATCTCTTATCATTGACACAATACAGGCCTAATGCAATGATAGCTCTCTTACTCTTACAGGCCTGTCTTTTTAGGACAGATTCTCATTACGTAAAATGCTCTGTTGGTTTAGACTACTTTAGTCTTTCATTTGGAGATTGGAAATTTTTGTTGATGATGACTCCTCTTGGACATTTTGTTCACAACATCTCAGTGAAAATGTGCACTTCATTAGGTTCAGCCTAAAAACGAATTAGCAGCACCTGGAGGAAGTACGCAACTTCCCAGTGGACGGAGTTGTGTTAATTTTAGCTACATCCGCTGTTTCAGAATAGCCTATCCATGTCCTTACACACAAGCATCAAGAACTAAATGTCTTGTACCATTTAATACAACATTATCAGGTTTCAACTTGAGTAGATCTGACGTAGACTACACTGATTTTGTAGTCCAGGATATTAACGTGTTTTTCTTTTTGCAATTCTGGGCCCTTACATGCTCATCTACTATTTTTTTTGTTTGTTTGTTTTTAAACACAGACTTATTGCCTTGCATACAAATAGCAATTTCTGAATTACTGTGCAAATATAAAGTTGGTATCTGTATAAAATGTGTCCAGAATAAAAGCTATACTAATTGTAGAAATGATTACTACATCAGCTCACTTTGTCTACAAGTACGTGGGTGCACATGTGTTTACCTGTGCTTCTAGCTGCTCTTCAGTCAGTGCCATCATCTCATCATAGGTCATTGTGGAGAAGAGAGCGGCGTACTTATGGAGACGGAGACTCTTCAGCCAAGCAGGAACATCTGAGGGACAAAGACATATCACATAATCACGGCTGCAGACAACCAAACAAATGGGTCAAACTACAGAGGATGTTAAGCTTATTGCTGACACATCTTTGTACTAACGTAGAATAATAAGGGCTGCTGGCTTAGCTATTTTTCTTTTCTAAAATATGCAATACTTTTTGCCTGTTTTGAGGACTGATTTGCAGAAGTTCAGAGACCAAAAAGGCACACCGAAAACCCACCCTCAATCTCCACCTACTCTGCCTGGTGTGATGTGGCTTGTGATTACACAAAGTTTGATGGTCTTTGAGAGCATTTGATCACTGGCACTTTTCGATTTAGCTGAATCATGAATAATGTGATAAAAGAGTCCAAAACCAAGTCTGTAATGCAGTATTTCATTGTTAGACTATGACAGCAACAACATCAGACAACTGAAAAATAAAACCCTCTAAAACAGATTTTACAAATGACAGTTTGTTCTCTTAGAACTATCAATGAAAACTGTCAGAACTGCATTCCTATTTATCTGAATGACTGCATTTCAAAAGAAAAAGAAAAAAAGACCCAGACGACCAGAAAGGGTTTCATGCTGTGCAGACAGTGATTGCCTCAGAGTAAGGTCAATAAGGTCATTAGTTCTGACCTCTGCTTCCTCTCACAAACTGCACGACTGGATTAACAACTTGCCACGCCCTTTTACTGAATGCTTGTAAAGCACAAACAGCAGACAGTCATAAGTTTTCTCATAGAAGTGGTCCATATCAGTGATGGAGGAACCAAAAAAAAATAAGTGATGTAAATAAAGAAAGTTTCTTTGCCAAAGACACTTTAATATTGTAATATAGTGGGACTGATTAGTGGACAACCTGCTCTTCCACCTGAATCACATCCAATTACCGGTAGTAGTGAATGTCTGAAAGCTCGGCTGACTATAGTATTGAACCTAGTCTGTCTCAATACTCATTCCCACCAAATCAGTCAACCTAGGAGAGTACTTTTGATCTAAATAGGGGAGCCTGTCATTACCCATTTAACCTCACTGATGTTTTCATGTTTCATTTTTGTGAAAGCAAGTGTGGACTTCAAAATCAGTGGTTAGTTCCGACATCTTAATTTGTCTCTTGAGTCTTGGAAATTAAATCTATAAAGTTATCTTAAAATCCAATATCTAGTGAGAGTTGGCATTGCTATTTTGGGAGTTCTCCTTATTCCCTTGAAACTGTTATCCATCTATGCGCATTTCGACTGCGAGTCAGCCACCTCACTCCAATATTTGCCATAATCCAGTAGGTCACGAATATTGAACAGGTCTCTTTCTTACTCACCCCTCATGCCACTGCCCTCTTCATGAAAGGAACTGCGATGCAGACCTGAACCTCCTCCTAAACCAGCATCCTCCAGATGCTCACTGCCTCCACTGCCAGAGGAGGCGATGCTGCTTTGTGGAGAGAGAGGTGCGTGGTCTGGGGCTGGGCCTCTAGCAGTCCGAAGATCTTCCTGGGAAAGCCATGCGTGACCCAGAGGCTGGTTGTTGGGGCCACTCATGGGGGGTGTGAGGGACACTGAGCGCTTTAAGGGACTGTGCTGTTGGCTGCCACCTCCACTTGTAAGGACTGTAAACCAACAACACCACTAGTCACTCAGACTGACTGGGAACATTATAGTTCACGCACTCCTGTGTTCAAGAACACTGAACATGAAGTCATTTTCTTTACATTTTGGCGATCTATAGGCTTCTAATCCATATGTATTTGGACAATTACAATGACTGCGTACACCACCACAGTTGACTTGAATCAATATGTGACTTGAGCCCAGACCTTAAGGTTGGATCCAAGGGTTTGTTTGTTTTGTTCTTTGTTTCTTTTTTAAATAAATGAAAAAAAAAAAAAACAATTAATGAACTGTTTAGGAATTACAGCTATTTTTGTACACAGTGCCTCAAATTAATTAGGCAAACTAACATTTTAAATGTTTATGTTTTGATGCTGCTGAGCTCGTGTGTGCATTCTTTTTTTTAATCAATGTATCAGATTACTGATTGGGCAACTCAAACTTTTTGCTGTCTCTGATTGGTTTATTTTGGTTTTTCAGCCTATTAATGGCCTCCTTCACTTGCATCAAGATCTCTTTGGACCTCATATTGAGAGTTCCAGTAAATAGCTACCAAATAAAAGACCAACAACATGAAACTCTTAGGTCAGTCAATTGCCCAATTATGTCTTAGCTTCTAAAAAATGGGGGACTGTGTATAAAAATAGCTGCAGATCCTGAACAGTTAATGCAGATAATTGTTAACTCTGCCACTGTCAAACAGTTTATTGTGCTATTGACCCTTCTTTGGTGTCGTTTATTCGAATGGATGATTGAAGTCTGAAGAAATGAGGCAATTTAAGAATTTATTCATGTAGCAACCAGGTGCTTCAGTATAATGTGGAAGAACCATGAACAGCCACAACCCCATGGCACCTCCTCCTCATGCTGAGCAACAGCTTCTTTTCTAAGCTTTGCTTCTTAGTTCCAATTGTCTTAGGCAGAATTTGTACATATAGATGAACATAATATTCCTTGACATGTTAAGGTGCACATGTTGCCGACATCAGCGCTAATGGGTCCGACAGGGACACATGGACTGATTGACCGCTTTTCTACTCTCTTGGAGTACTCAAAGCGCTCTATACAACATGCCACACACACCTAAACTGAGTGCTTTTCTAACGACATTCACACATATTCACACTCCGATGGATGAATCAGAGAGCAACTTGGGGTTAGTCTCTTGCCCAAGGATACTTGGCATGCAGACTAGAGGATCCAGGGATCAAACCACCAACCTTCCAATCAGTAGGTGACAAGCTTTACCTCCGGAGCTACAGCCACCCCAATAATGATCCTTCCGCAGGCTGGCTGTCATAGCAGGCCTCCTGACCACCCTATGAGATGGGTTGTGTGCAGTCTGTTCTGGATTGTCTGGGTAGAGACCCATCGGCCATATCATCCTAACTGCAAATCTGTAGATGACTGTCATCTTCTTGGGACGCCCAATTTGCAGCCTGTCACCAACATTTCCTGTTATATTGAATTTCAATTGGGAGACTGTACTAGCTCTCACTTCAAATCGTGCTGCATCTTTGTTTTACAGAACATCAGCTTGAAGTTCCCCTATGGCACACACCCTATCCAGATCAGTCAAATTTGGCATGCCTGGAGCAGACACCAATTTTCCACTGTAGCAAGGTCGAAGCTCACAGGTGCTGCTTATCAGGGACTAATTGGACACCTGTTTATCAGCACCTGGGATTCCAGAATCTCAAACCAACAGTCAATAGCTGAATAAGCTGTTTGGCAGTGGCAGAGAAGATTTGGCAAGTTTTTCCACTAGCACAACCCATGTACTCCACTCAATCGCCAAATGCATTTCCCTTACAAATATGACACCAGTTATTGCCAAGAAGCATTGTTACAACAAAGAAATAAGCGACCAAACACAAAGTAGTTCAGACATTAAAGTAAAATGAAGTGTTTTTTGTGCTATTGGAAGAATGCGGCTGCATTTGCAAAACAGAAAATACATACGACTCCCAGGTTTATCTCCCCTTTGTGCTGCGTCTCAAATGATGTTGTGCCTGTTTAATATATGCACTGCATTTTCTGCCTGGGATTTTATGCAAGTGTACATTCTGAGTGTGTAAATTTATCCTCCATATAGAGCCCTCAAAAATTCCATAGTTGGCTAAAAAAAATAAAAATAAAAAATAGTAGCACACAACATGCCTCTTTAGGGCTTACATTAATCATAATCATCTTGTATTATTAGAGTGCTCAAAATCAGAATTTCCTACTCACTATAAACTACAGCTCATCTGTGACACAGATAGTTATTTAGATTTAATATCTGAAGTTTCAACCTCCAAGCAACATACTAAACAATGCCTGTTCAATGACCTGAGGAAATATTTTTCCACTGTGTAAATAACTTAAGTAAATCCATCGACCAAGATATCCATTTGCTTGAAAAGCCTTTCCTCTTCATTTCTTCATCTTAGTAAGTGAAGTCTACTCTTACGGGGTCAAACCAAGGTTACCATTACTACTAAAATAGCAATACTTTCATCTCAAAACAGTTCTAGGATCACACATTTTCCTGAGACTGCTGAAGTGGATGAAGAGAATGAAAAGGTGGAGAAGAGCAAACAGCTTTTTTGTGTCGCCTGTCTGGCAGGGTAAACTGCCACCGATAGTCCAGGCTCTCTCTCCTATATGTGGTGCTCTTACTGTTGGCGCTATGTATAGGACTTCATGGGCTCCGTTTAAAATAGGTGCCCAGCTAACATTTCAAGTTCCAGTCCCTAAATATTAACCATTTTCCCTAAATACAGTCTGCCACAAAGGCTGCCTTACAAGGGAAAGGATGGGTGGTATGTGCTGCTGTGGTTTGGACTAAAGCTTAGAGTATGGGTGGGGTGTCATCAGGGTGTTCTCTCAGTAGAACACAGGTTGATGTGATTGGACCATTATACTCCTATAGCCCTTAATGTGACCAGATGAAGACATAATCAGATGTTGACCAACAATGTAAAAATAATTTTTAATAACTCAAATTAAATACCTAAGCCAAACACTGACTTTTTCTGATGCCAGAACCACCTCCCCGTGATCATTCTATAACTCTAAATGCCAACACATAAATACCAATTTGCTTTGAGTTTGTCCAATGCTTCTATTTGTTTTACATTTATATTTCAAAAAACAAAAACAAACACACACAAGAAAATATACCTATGCTCTCTGTCGCCACCAATCCTGTACTGGTAGCTGCGGTAACTCTAGTTTTATCAGTTGTGAAATCCTATGATCTTGTTTGGGACCCAAGCTGTTAGCAGTCTAACATACAAGAGGATCTTTCTTGGAGCAGCAAGCAGAGCTTTAAATGTGCCTTTATTTATAAACCTTCAGCTGTTTCTTTCATCTCCCAGGAAAAAAAAGAAAAGAAAAAAGAAAAAAAAACAGAGCTCTTGCATTCTTGTCTGGAAATATCCTGCTCTGACCATAGTTATGTTCAATTCCAACAGCCCAGCCCTCCCTGTGTGTTGTCTTCCAGCCAACACTCAGCCTCTGTAGTTGCTGTGTGGGTTCTTCAGAGTGTACTCAGTCTGGTCAGGGTGTATTAACTGCTGTGACTATTTGCTCAGTACTTGTTTACGTTCAGTGTAGAGTGTTTCTTATACATTTGTTTAAATTATTTATAATGAAACAAGTATTTAAAAACACTGTTTTTAAATGTGGACTGCCTTTTTTGTGCCTTGTTATAGATGCTTTTGTGCTTTTTGTGCGATTTCTTTAGTGGGCCCTTATGAAACTACTCTGTTCATCAACTCTGAAAAAGAAAGTAATTTTAGATCCCTTCCCCATCTTTTTAAACCAACTCTCTTGTGACTGGGTACTCCTAGCAAACAAGTGGTTTGGACAACAGGTGGGTGGGGCTTCTGTCTTCAGAGAAAAAGTGGATGCTCACATTGACCATATATGGGCCCTTTTCTCAATAAAACTGTCAGGCTCTGATTTAAATAGAGGGTTTAGACAAGCTTCAAACCTGAGCGTTTGGCTCATAGGAATATAAGCTGAACTCATAATTTTAAACTATTGCTGTATTTAATATGAACATCTATAATTTTAATAATTACCTGACAGATTACAAGGAAATGAATAATAAGTTATCAGTTGAAATATGAAATTAGCAAAGATTTTACAGGATGTTGCAGAAATGTAACCCACTGTATTACAATATTTATTACATCATTAAATGGCCCAGTCTGTGGCTCCTATGAAAGAAACGGAGGAAAGACAGGACAGGTTTTCACTTACTCGCATTACTGCCTCCGCCAATTCCAACAGTATTGATGGTTGCAGGCACAGAGGATGATGGGTAGAGAGGGAGGTGTCCGTTTTCGCAGCCATGCTGATGCCAGCCTCCACCTATTCCTGAATCCCTGGAGCTCTGCCACCCATTGAGGCGGTCATCTGAGCCATAACGTTGGTGGTGATGCAAGTAGGGAATGCCTGATGAAGAGGTGTTGGTAGAAGAGCAAGATCCAGATGAGGTCAGGGTCGAAGGAGGTGTAGACTGGTGGTGATGGTGAGGCCCGGCAGGAGGAGGCCTTTCCAATGAGTCTCTCTCTCTCTCCTCCAGGTGGTTGAGCCAGAGTGCCAGAGCAGCGCGGTCTTCAGGGGAGGTGGCGGGGTGGATGAGGGCGTAGGAAAGGAGCTGCCGAGACTCCTCCAGGTGATGGCCGTGCTCAATCGTGTGGGCCAGGATGCGAGGCAGCAAGCGCATGTATTCTCCCTTAGCTTCAACGTTTCCCGGTTTGAGCAGCGGAAGATGGGTAAGGACGAGGGAGATGACACGTTCCTTGGACTCACTCTGCCATTGGCTAATTATACCTGCAGGACAAAATGAAGGAGAAAATTAAAAATATATATATATATGGAATAGAAATGAAAAATTCACCAGTTTGAACAGTGCTTAAAGTAAGATTTCTTTTATGATATCTAAAGGAGCAGCAGAGGGGAATGTAATTTATAGATAGACAGATGAATTAGTGAACACATGTATGACTGAAAATAGAAGACACCAAGATGATGTCAGACCCTGCACCCCTGCACCATCATCGTTCTATTTTGTTCCTTCTAAAAACACCCAGGTCTGTAGATTGCTAACGGAGGCCATACAGCTTTGGACATAACGTGGAGGTCATGGAGCTCTATTGTTGTCCCAGTCAGTAGGCCATAAGAGGTCCATTCCTATCATCTTGGACCAGGGCTATAGATACAAACAGGTCAGGGCAACAACTCTGACAGCCACACAAATAGAGACACGAGGCACTAAGAAGGCCGGCTTCACTTGCGGCTTGTGAGACACGTCTGTATGATCTGTCCACAGTAGTAATTCTTAACAAAACATGTCTTACTTTGAAATCCTACACATGAGCTAGGGGGGAAAAAAAACAGAAGAAGAAAAAAAAAATCCATCAGCTTATCCTCCTGTTCAAAGACATCCCAAGGTCTTACTGTGGTGATGTACTGCTCTCTCTACCCTGTCAAGTGGACAGATGCAGCTCTGACTGGGCAGATGGAAGACCCGTAAACCCTGAAGCCCCCTAAACAAGGCTCATGTTTACATCTCTGTGAAGTTGGACCCTTTACACACGTACAAGACACAGACGTGGTGACAGCAGTTCTTTATTTGAACAGTAAAAATACTGTGGTTTTCAATGGGACACAGACACTCCCGCTCCGCTATCACGTCCGCTCTCCTTTCTCCAACTGTCACTGTGAACATATAAGAGTCACAATCACATTCACACCCCAGCACACCTGTTCACCCCGCCTCTGCGCCGCCCCAGGAGCTCACTTCGCCACCCCCCTCTGCAGCCGGCCAGAGACCACACCCACGCCACAATCTCCTAATGAAAGATGACCAGGTGAATACACACATTTACTCCAGGCTGGTATGTATTTTGACAATTTAGTTTGCTTTTAGACTTCCTTGTTGTTATTTAGAGAGCAGGTTTATAAAAATTCTCTCATAATCTATAACCTTTCATTTTTACCTGATATTGAGACATTTAGTAGGATTTAAGGCAGAGCATCCAAAAAAGAGACACCAAATATAAGGTTACTGTTAACGTCGGCACCTTCACATTTCAAGTTAACAGTAACAGCAACGAACTCTTAAACACCACGTCCTTTGTGCCTGAACAGGTAAATATGCATGAGAGACAACTGTTCAGTTTATACCTTTAATTTGGACAGACATCTTTTCATCTAAGATTTGTTCTGAAAACTAAATCTGTGCTCTGTTGCCAAACTCAAATTAACATAGTTCTGTAGGTGGCAAAAATTTCTCCCAACACAATGGTCAAAAGTTCTTTAGACTTTCCAATCCTGCAATCAATTGCTTGACTGAGAGGAAATCCCACCTCTGCAACCCCTCAGTGACCTGTAGTTGCCACAGAAACACAATAATACCTTAAGGGATGTTTCTACAATAGAAAACAAATAGGCCACTGGCACTCTCTGAAAGAAAAAAAAACAACAACAACAACAAAAAAAACCCCTGTCCCTGTATCTATTAAAAGGCATAGTCAAGTGGGACCGCCGAGGAAGATGGCTGCTCCTAAAGCCTGTTGATTAATGTTCTGAATTTGGAAACATACACTTCAGTTGTAGTCATAAAGTGGACACCCCTTGTCGACTTTGAAGTTTTTCAAGGATTACAGCCTTTGAAAAAAAGGCAGGTAATAACAAAGCAAACTTTTTCCAAAGGAGCTACCACGAGGAAGAAGCAAGCTAGCATTAGCCTCATTCCGGAGCCGCCCAAAAACACACCTGCATCTGATGCCGCCTCTCCAGCAGCAGCGGAGGAAGGTACGGGGAGCGAGAGCTAAAAGGACAAAATTAAGAAAATGAATGCTACTCTTCAGGTCATAGCAAAAGATGTCACAACTATTAAAGAAGCGACTAAAGAACTAAAAGATTCAGTGGAAGAGATAAAATTGAGGTTAGGAGAGGCGGAACAACGTATATTAGACATGGAAGATGCCAGCGTGCTTACTGAGGCAACAGTGGACAAATCTGAGAAAAGGTTGGAGGTGTTGTGTTCACGAGTGGAGGACCTTGAAAACCGTAGTAGGAGAAACAATGTACAGATTATTGGACTTAAAGGAGGCGTGGAGGAACCCGGGAAAGGGAATAAAAATGTAACAGATTCTGGCCAAAGCACTTGAGCTTTCTGGAAGTGAATTTGAAATTGAATGTGCGCATTGTTCCCCTGTACCAATGCCGGAATCTAACGAGCCTCCCAGGGCCATACATGTCCGCTTTCTACGTTCATCTGCCACGGAGAAAGTACTACGGGTGGCCAGAGAGAAGCGTGGAATCGACTGGCAAGGCGCCAAGCTTTCCTTCTTTGAAGATGTTATAAGAGAGCTGGCGGAGAAGAGGAAAGCATTCAACCCGGTGAAGAAGCGTCTCTGAGAGCTACAAGTGAAGCATAGGCTGGTGTATCCTGCAACACTTATTTTTACGTGACAAAAGAAAACAGGAGGCTGAGAAATTTCTGCAGCAGTCGACTTAGGAGTGCAGGGCATAATGTAACAAATTGGAGAAATGTATGTGAATTTAAAAAAAACTAAGGTAACAAATAAACAATGGGTAGAACGGGGCTGCGGCGGCTGTGCTGCTGTCGGACAGTTAACGTGTCTCACGGACCAAGGAAAGTTTAGTGACTCAAGTTAAAGTTAGTTAGGGTTGGGTAGAATTCTAAGCAACCCCTCACTCCCAATGTTGTTCTGGGTTGTTATGCAAAGGGTGTTTGTTTTGTTCAGGTTTGTCTTTTTTAAGACAGCTAGTTTGATGGGACCAGATGGGTTTTGTAATATTGAGTGCCTATGTACAGTGGGGCAAAAAAGTATTTAGTCAGCCACCGATTGTGCAAGTTCCCCCACTTAAAATGATGACAGAGGTCAGTAATTTGCACCAGAGGTACACTTCAACTGTGAGAGACAGAATGTGAAAAAAAAAAATCCATGAATTCACATGGTAGGATTTGTAAAGAATTTATTCGTAAATCAGGGTGGAAAATAAGTATTTGGTCACCTCAAACAAGGAAAATCCCTGGCTCTCACAGACCTGTAACGTCTTCTGTAAGAAGCTTTTCTGTCCCCCACTCGTTACCTGTATGAATGGCACCTGTTTGACCTCATCATCTGTATAAAAGACACCTGTCCACAGCCTCAACCAGTCAGACTCCAAACTCCGCCATGGCCAAGACCAAAGAGCTTTTGAAGGACACCAGGAAAAGAATTGTAGACCTGCACCAGACTGGGAAGAGTGAATCTACAATAGGCAAGCAGCTTGGTGTGAAAAAATCAACTGTGGGAGCAATCATCAGAAAATGGAAGACATACAAGACCACTGATAATCTCCCTCGATCTGGGGCTCCACGCAAGATCTCATCCCGTGGGGTCAAAATGATCATGAGAACGGTGAGCAAAGATCCCAGAACCACACGGGGGGACCTGGTGAATGACCTGCAGAGAGCTGGGACCAAAGTAACAAAGGTCACCATCAGTAACACACTACAACGGCAGGGAATCAAATCCCGCAGTGCCAGACGTGTTCCGCTGCTGAAGCCAGTGCATGTCCAGGCCCGTCTGAAGTTTGCCAGAGAGCACATGGATGATACAGCAGAGGATTGGGAGAATGTCATGTGGTCAGATGAAACCAAAGTAGAACTTTTTGGTATAAACTCAACTCGTCGTGTTTGGAGGAAGAAGAATACTGAGTTGCATCCCAAGAACACCATACCTACTGTGAAGCATGGGGGTGGAAACATCATGCTATGGGGCTGTTTTTCTGCCAAGGGGACAGGACGACTGATCCGTGTTAAGGACAGAATGAATGGGGCCAAGTATCGTGAGATTTTGAGCCAAAACCTCCTTCCATCAGTGAGAACTTTGAAGATGAAACGAGGCTGGGTCTTCCAACATGACAATGATCCAAAACACACCGCCCGGGCAACAAAGGAGTGGCTCCGTAAGAAGCATTTGAAAGTCCTGGAGTGGCCTAGCCAGTCTCCAGACCTCAACCCCATAGAAAATCTGTGGCGGGAGTTGAAAGTCCGTGTTGCTCGGCGACAGCCCCAAAACATCACTGCTCTTGAGAAGATCTGCATGGAGGAATGGGCCAAAATACCAGCTACTGTGTGTGCAAACCTGGTAAAGACCTATAGTAAACGTTTGACCTCTGTTATTGCCAACAAAGGTTATGTTACAAAGTACTGAGTTGTATTTTTGTTATTGACCAAATACTTATTTTCCACCCTGATTTACGAATAAATTCTTTACAAATCCTACCATGTGAATTCATGGATTTTTTTTTCACATTCTGTCTCTCACAGTTGAAGTGTACCTCTGGTGCAAATTACTGACCTCTGTCATCATTTTAAGTGGGGGAACTTGCACAATCGGTGGCTGACTAAATACTTTTTTGCCCCACTGTATATATTTGTGTTGTGTTGTAAAGTGCACAGGGAGTGTCCTTCCCCCATTTTTCATTAGAAAGAGATGAACAGGTATACTAAAATAATATCGTGGAACATAAAAGGATGTGGGGGCCCAATTAAAGGAGGAAGGTTCTGACATACTTAAAATATAAACATACAGATATAGCGTTTATTCAGGAATCCCACATTGCTGGAGAAGAAGAGGCAAAAAAGTTTAAAAGAGACTGGGTGGGCTCCGTTTTTCATAATTCATACTCAAGTAAACAAAATGGTGTTTTGAACCTTATTAATTTAAAATTAAGCTTTGTGTTGCTGAAAAAAATATAGTGATAAAGAAGGGCGCATTATATGCTTGGAAGCTTTAATCAATGGGGTTTGAATGGTTTTGTGTAATATCTATGCACCTAATAAAGAATGAACCAGATTTTTTTTTTCCCCACAGAATTAACAAGATAATAGGTGATCGTGAGGGGCAGGTAATATTGGCCGGAGATATCAACCAGGTGATGGATGGGATAATTGATAAGAGCAAACCCAGGGGTAGGTCTACACCCAGGGACAGACAGGCTATTCAATTGCTGACGAAGGATCTTTGCCTAGTAGACATTTGGAGGTTAGTTAATCCTAGTTCAAGGAAATATACATTTTACTCCAATTGTCATAAAATGTATTCAAGGATAGATTTCGCCTTAATATCAAAATCTTTGGTAGATTCAGTTGTAGATTGTGAGATTGGTGCCATTGCCATTAGTGATCACGCCACGGTAGAGTTGCAAATTGATTTAAACACGAATAGAACAAAAAGGGGTCGCTGGAGGCATAACACGATGTTGTTGCAAAACAAAAGTTTTAGTGAGGAATTAACAAAAGATCTTAAAATTTTCTTCAAAATCAATATGGGTTCCACACATAAAGTAGCCACAGTTTGGGAAGCGTCTAAAGCATACATAAGAGGAAAGATAACTGCATATGCGACAAAAGTTAAGAAAAGTGATTTAGAACGGGAAAAAACTTTAGATAAAGAAATACATGAAATGGAGAAGGATTTAGCAAGACAATACTCAAATGATAAATACCAGACTATCTGTAAATTAAAATACCAGCTGAATGACACTTGTAACAAAAAGGTGAAATATGCCGTATTTAGGCTTAAACCAAAATTTTATGAAGGTGGCAAAAAGAATGGTAGACTATTAGCGAGGCAACTGAAGCAGCAAGATAATCATAGATATATTATTTAAGTTAAGAAAGACAGCCAAGTGAAATAAATCTCCTCATCAAAATAAATAAATTAAATTTTCAAATTATTTTATCAAGATTTGTATACTTCTGCTGGTGCACTTAATGAGGAGGAGGTGAAGACATTTTTTTCAGGTCCACAATTATCTACTCTTTCTGATGAACAAAAAACAAGACTGGATGCGCCTATAAATGAAGAAGAGGTCAGAGCTGCAATCTCATCAATGAAAAATGGGAAATCGCCAAGCTTGGATGGCTTCCCGATTGATTATTATAAGAAATATATTGATATTTTAGCTCCAATCTTGCATAAAGTTTATCTTGAGGCACTAGAAATAGGCTCCTTACTGAGTACATTTAATGATGCACTAATCTCCCTTATTCCTAACAAGGATAGGGATATATCAGACCCAGCAAATTACCGTCCAGTAAGCCTTTTAGGAGTCGATTGCAAAATTTTGACAAAGGTTTTGGCCTTCCGCTTAGATCAAATATTACCAGATATCATCACTTCTTCATCTCATGCACAAAAGCAAATCTAGTCTAGCCCCGGTTGCGGCCTTCTCTCCAAGTCCAAGGGCAGCAGTTTTGACAAATGGATTGGTGTCAGAGTTTTTCCATCTCACTCACGGGACCCAGCAGGGGTGTTCTTTGTCCCCGCTGCTCTTCACAATATTTCTGGAACCACTGTCCTTAGCTATTCAAGCTAACAGGGATATCAGAGGTGTTCACGCAGGGGGTATGGAGCACAAGTTATTTCTATATGCTAATGACATCTTAGCAGTATTAACGGATCCCATGGAATCTCTACCAGTGCTACTCACATGAGTTGAGTCATTTTCAAGGTTGTCAGGTTATAAGATAAACTGGTACAAATCAGAAGGCATGCCACTATCAGCATCGTGTCATTCTAGATACTTAAAATTGAATGTTGAGTAATGTATTTACCTCCAGGTATGAAGTATTTAGGAATATTAAACCCAAAATTAGAGGATATTATGCTTTCAAATATGGAACCTCTCCTCCTAAAGATCTGATCAAATCACTGAACGTAAACAGATCATCTGATCTGACAAATCTGGATAAATGGGGTAAATTGAATCTTACATTATGGGGTAAAATTAATGTGATTAAAATGATGGTGGCCCCGCAGTTCAATTATGTTTCCATGATGTTACCTGTAGGAATTCCTTTACACATATTTAGTCAATTTGAGAAGCTAATTAAAGATTTTTTGTGGAATAACAAGAAGCCAAGAGTGAATATAAAGTAAATGTGGGCTTCTAAAGACACTGGGGGAATGGCCCTTCCAAATGTGAAGTTGTATAATTTAGCATTTGAAATGTCAAGACTGGGCAAACACTGGACAGGATCAGACTCTGAGCTGAGCTGGATTAAAATCGAACAGGAACTAGTGAGCCCTTTTACACCCTTGGATGTTCTCTCACAGGGCTCAGCTATTAATGGACAAGACTTTCATGATAGCCCAGTGCTCAGGCATTCTAAGGCTGTCTGGGTAGAGGTGCACAAGATGTGTGGAGCATCTCATTTAAGACAACCTTATACCTCACAACACTGCTGTACAAATTAGGAAAAAAAACAGTGTACTGGAAGGAATGGCTTGTCAAAGGCATACACAGGATAAGTGATCTTTACTCAGGGGGAGCGTTTATGTCATTCGCTGAATTAACACAAAAATATGGTTTGATAAGGGAAAATAATTTTTGTAAATATTTACAAATAAGGGATTGTATTACCAAAGAAAAATTTACTCAAAGCACAAATACGGTGGTGGAATTTTTATAATTGTCCAGAACAGCACATAGAGCAGCTGTTTTCTACAAACTGTTTAACAATCTAAAAAAAAAAAGGGATATGTGAAAACTTGAGGATTATATGGCAGAGAGATTTGAGTTGTGTAATTTCTAAAGAAGATTGGTGTAGAATTTTGTCATTCTCCAATAAATATATGAGAGAGGCCAGGGGTAAATTTACTCAGTACAAATTAATACACAGATGGTACTTAACTCCTTTAAACTTTATAGAATGGGGAATCAGTCCCAATAATATATGCTGGAAATGTAGCTCAGATCCAGGGACATTTATGCATGCTATTTGGGAATGTGGGAAAGTTTATCCCTTTTGGCAAAAAGTATTGGACAAAATAGAAAGGTGGATTGGTTTGACAATACCCTTGTCACCAAGACTGTGCTTATTAGGGGATCGGCCTGTGCTACCTGGGGTTTCAAAATATGATTTTGTGGTTATAAAGGTAGGGGTTCCTCCAGAATATAATAGGTGAGAAGAAAATATGCTGAAAATGGTTTCATATGAAAAATTCTTGGCTAGGATTAATGATAATATGGAGGGTTCTGACAAATCATGGGCATGTGTTTTTGGCTGAGATTGATGGATTTTATTTTGTCAGGGCAATTATCTTTTGTTAAATTTTATGCTTGCTGTGTTGTATGTTTGTTTAGGCACTCAGTAATGGAATAATTTAAGAATTTGATTTTATTGTCCCTTTTTATTGAGTACTGAATGTTAGTAACTATTAAAAATATATCCAAAATGCAAAGGTGAATTAACCATGGGATTGGAAGCAGTCTTTTTTTTTGTTTTGTTTGTTTTTTGTTGTTATTTTGTTTGGTTAAATGTTAAAAACAAATAAAGACTTCAATTACAAAAAAAGGCTAAAAGACAGACATGTTTCCGTAATAAGACAACATCAGTGTAGTTTAAGACAAACGACAATCAAAACATAAAACCCAGGTGAGACTCCAGTGCCAGAGGGCATAATCACCATCATAATATACTGTCATAATTTAACAAAATAGTAACAACCAGCAGCATATCAAAACTACTAGAAACAGGAACATAGAAAAATATACACAGAACAACTTCCGTAACATTGATTCATTAATGTTGAATTCTCTCGCAGCTGCTCTATTCCCATGTTGTTGCAGTATATTAATAACTAACCTTGTATTGTGGATGAATAATCTCAGTTGTTCTCCTGACTGAAGCTTGGCCCGTGTATAGCATCCTGCTATGCGATTGCATTTGTCCCTAACCACCAGAATCCCTCACGTTAACTTTTATCGAGTGGAAAAAAAGTTGCCGTTCATCCTCCAGCTTCACTGTGCTAATGTTATGCTAACATAGCTGTGTCGCTAGCAATCACGTAGCACAACATTATATACCAGGTAGTCCAACTTCAGTAACCCTACAAACGCCACTGCTGTTTAGTTTTCTGTCTTCATTTATGTTGGAAGTGGTAGCAGAGCTGTACGTTTTAATTAGTTTCAAAAATCTCTCAGTCAGAACATGGTATGAAATGATTAGGTGTAAACTAGCGAGCTAACTTCCTGTTTACTTCTAACTCCGTTAAATTTAATAAATTCTGTTTTCATGGATGCATGGATGTAAAACTTAATTGTTACACCCGATAAAGCAGCAACGCTGATGACTTAATTAAAGATGAAAGAATTTAGACCGTTTTTAACTCTTCGTTTGACTTTGGGACCTGAATTGGACGGAGTTTTGGACCCAGATTACTCAGACGCTTTTCACTACGGCAGCCGTAATGCTCTGACAATCCATCAAGCAAGCAGAGCAGCTTACCAAAGTTGTACTAAAACATTTTTTAACAGATTTCTGCACGCAGAAATCGGTTCGAGGTCAGTAAGCACAACCAGAATTCATACATAAGGCACACTCTCAATTTTTGAGAAAATTAAAGGATTTTAAGTGTGCCATATAGTGTGGAAAATACGTTATACAGAAGAAAAGAATATATCGTGATATATATCGTTACCGCACATGCTTCAAATTATATCGTGATATATATTTTAGGCCATATCGCCCAGCCCTAGTGTGTTGGTCTTTTTGTCATGTAATAAATGTAGGTAAGCCAGTGCTCTTTCTTTTCCATATTCTCCTATACCGGCCACCCTATACGTTAGTGGTGCAACGGATCAAAAATCTCACGGTTCGGATTGGATCACGGTTTTAAGTCACGGATCGGATCAATTTTTGGATCAGCAAAAAAAAGAAAAAAAAAGAAAAAAATGTAACATTTACTTATTGAAGTATTTTTTGCCTGTTAAAAACATTCAACTCAAGACTCATTCCACGCAATTATTAAAAACAAATTATGGTACAATATAGGGCAGTACAGTCTTTGTATCTACCACTCAATTCAATTCAATTTTATTTATAAAGCGCCAAATCACAACAACAGTCGCATCAAGGCGCTTTATATTGTAAGGTAGACCCTACAATAATACATACCGCTCATTATATCGCACTCTGCTGTGATATAATGAGCTGTCACGGTCACGTAGCTTTCCGTTGCCCTGGAGGTCCACCCATTTGTAGTAGTTAGGGCAACAGAAGATGCCTGGGACAGTTCAGCCACAACTTAAATCTTTTCCTGCTCATACATGCTTGGAACAATCTTGCCACTAAAGTGGACGCGAACGGGATATCATAGCATGGCTCAAGCACGTTCATCATAGTTTAAACCCCTTGTTTTGCACAACGGAATACGGCCTCCTGTCTGCAGCTAAACACCCCAATAGCTTTTGTAATAGCTTTAGCCCGGTCGGATTGGGCAGCAAAGGCCTGCTTAAATACCACAAACTCCTCTGCTCCTCCACTTGGACCGCTAGCGCTGGCCATAACTATTGCTTGACAGACCCACCATACACATACTTTTTTCTCCCTTCTTTTTCGAATCTTCAGATCACGTGCATGCCGAACCGTGGAGTGGGATCGGTTCGGATTACGGATCAACCGTGATCCATTGCACCACTACTATACGTCCTTTCAAGTTTTGAAGCCGAGTGCACTATCACTCTTTATTCTAAAAATTTATACAATGTTTTCAACAGCAGGAGAACTGCTGTGTGTGAATTACCTAATGTTTTGGTAGATCACCATCAGTATTCTAATCTATCAAAAATGAATGACGCTTCAGATTTTTCTGTTCCACTCATCAGACCAACCCCACCCACACTCTCTCTTTGCATCTGTGAGCAAAGCTGGCCCCACTCACTCACAAGTGCTTGATTTAGTGATTTGGGTTTCAGATGCCTTTAGTAAGGAGATCAGCTAATGTGAATGAATGCCATGAATGGAAATAAATACTGCACCAGACCAAACTGTCTAGAAACAGACAGCCTACACTTAGAGTAAGACAGCTAAGGGGGAGGAGGTAGGGTAAGAGGGAGGGAGAAACTTGGGATGGGGTGGGGGGATAGATGGAAGGAATGAGAGTGAGGTGTGTGAAGGGAGCCTTGGAGTTACTCCACTCTGCTCCAAGGATGATGTAATTTTTCATTCCTATGAATGAGACAAGCCTTACTCCATCTGGGAACAGGAATTGTTCCATGATTAAAACTCAGTTATATCCAAATGACTGGAAAACATTAAGATGTAAAGCAGAAATTCTGAATACTTTGGTTAAACTTACAGAAGTAGTGGTGCATAGCTAGCTTAAAAAAGTAATTATTACATAAATGTAATCTTTTGTCAAATATTTGAACTGACTCGGGCAGACTAAGAGAACCATCCAAATTTACATAACGAGTCCATAACAAGGCCTGACTAAGCAATACTAACCACCAGCAAGTAAAATGTGTCAAACAAAAATGTCAAAGACAAATCAAAAATACTACATTGTTAGAGTAATTTTGTTTGAGATTAAAAATGATGTACATGCTTCTTTTACCACGCATCCCTTCACAACACAAAAAGCTTCCTGTTCTCCCACAAACTACAATATAAAGACAAAACAAAAGAAAACACTGAAAAACATCTGTATATAAAGAAGCTTTTACATCATTCAAATGTTTGGAAGAATGTTGATATAACTATATGAACCCGCTTCCAATGCAGATGACTACACCTAGAATAAGTTTTACGTCAGCAATGAATGGATGCCACTAACACATACATACTGTCGGATCGATTCACTAGCCAGAAGCTTGGTGTGTGTGTGTGTGTGTGTGTGTGTGTGTGTGTGTGTGTGTGTGTGTGTGTGTGTGTGTGTGTGTGTGTGTGTGTGTTCGTTCCATGGCTAAAGGAGACAAACACTGAGCAAAGCTTGGAAAACTTAACACCATGAAATCAGGATCCCACTTCAAGCTTACTGGGCAATTACTCCAAGGTTAAAAGGTCAAGAGGTCAGTTCCTCCCACAGTGAATCCACGCTCTCTCACCACATGAGTCATTATAGAGTCACTGAGAGCTTCACTGGAACTATGACGAACTTCTTCACCTCTACAAACACACCTCAAACACCTGTTTCTGTAAATAGATGCAAGGGAGCTACATGAATAACAACCTACTGTGTGTGTGTGTGTGTGTGTGTGTGTGTGTGTGTGTGTGTGTGTGTGTGTGTGTGTGTGTGTGTGTGTGTGTGTGTGTGTGTGTGTGTGTGTGGAGCCAAAATAAAAATGTGAGAGGCGTAAGACAATCAGAATGAGACAACCAATAAAAACAACACAAAACAAAGTGATAGAAGCGCATTGTGTCATTTTAAATGAGACATAGGTATGTTAGCTTTGCTCCTATACTAGTAGGCACAGTCGTGGGCATGATGAATCATTGCGAAGAAATGCTGAAAAAGAAAGTCAGACACAAACACACAGGGAAAGCTCAGAGGGAGAGAGGCTGACACAGCATTTCCCAGATGTGAACAATGTGAACTCTGTGTGCCATCCCTGCCCTGGCACTGCCCTCTGACACCCTCTCTGGCAACAAGACAAAGGTGCTGCTTTCAACACAGCCCTGCTTCATAGTATAATTTCTCCACTGTCAACCTCATATCAAACTGCCCACCTTTCTCCCACAACACAGCCACTGTGCTGGCACAGGAGGTACAACAGATACACAGAAAGGAAAAACAGGAGATCACTGTAACAAGATCACTGTCTACATACGCAACACCAGTTTTTATTTGTTAGCCTGCAATCACATTATTGTTATTGCATAAAAATCGTTAGTAATTATGCCACAAAGAAGTTGTTCCCATTCACAATATAGTACGTGAAGTTCTTGGTGATCCTGCTAGTGTTTTTTAAATATGGCGGAACATGAAGACATTTGGCTGTCTTAATGTGGCTGTTCCACCATATTTAAAGAATGGTAAACGAACAATAACCAGCAAATCGAAAGGCTGGAACCAGCATAAAAAATAAAGCAGTTTGGAGTAAGGGGTGTGACTCATTTTTTCCCCAAACATCTCCCTCAGCAAAGTCTATCAATACGACACTGTCCAGCTACAGCACAAATCTGAATGCAACAAGTTCTCTCTTGTTCTGAGAAGACTGTTCAACTCCAATTCTGTGAGTAAATGTATCCACTTCAGAAACGTAAAGCCCCTTTTCACAAAATAAGACATGAACATGTTTCTCAACACAGCCACAGCCCTGGAAAACCCCACAGTAACACAAGAAAAAAAAATCTTTGTGGAAAAGCAGAGCAGTCTCTTGTAGACATTTTAAATACAGACTGGCCTTTTAGAGAGATTTCAGTCTATTTAAGTTGCACAGTTTAACCAATGAAACATGACATTTATTTGTTAATAATTAATCAAATTAATTAATTAACCACTTATTCCACTCAAAATGTATTAGTTTCTTCTTTAGATAAATGCATGTCAGCCTATTCAATAGGGATGGGAATTAAGAACCAGTTCTTGTAGAAAACTGATTCCCAGTAGTCCAATTCCTTGGAATTGTTAGTCTGCCTGCCTATCAATCCCGCTTATCAGTTCTTGCACTTGCACTACAATCAGCTGATTTTAGTTTGCGTGTCAGAGAAGGAAAATAGCGACAGTCTAGAGAATGGATATGGGCATTTATTTTTATCGCACAAATGGACGAGATAAATGGTAAAGCGGAAAACTGCATCCAGGACAGAAACAACCGCATTATGCTGCTAACATAGCTTCGTTTCAGTTTGTCCAAATTAAAGGTATAAAACTGAACATCTGCACTACAAGTTTCAGCCCAGTGACTGAGTAGTTCACTACAGGATTCTAATCACTGACAAATAGGAAGGTAGTATTGGCTCATTACTTTGAGATGCACAGTTTTTCTGCTCTAAAAGAGAAGAAAATAACACTTCAAACAGCCAGGATAGCAACAACAACTACAGGAAGTCAGCTCAATTAATACCAATAAAACTGGCTCTCCTGGAAAGGGGAGTTTAACTCTGACCCTGGGCTGGACACAGTGTGTCCTCTTCACAACAAGCTTTAATCACAAGACACAGGCAACAGTGATGGAAACAATGTGATTGATTTAGCTCATTTGTTACACATTGGTTATGTGCAAACACCCCCCAATGAGCACACACACACACACACACACACACACACACACACACACACACACACACACACACACACACACACACACACACACACACACACACACACACACACACACACACACACACACACACACACACACACACACACACACACACACACGTGAAGGCACATGATTCCACTCATTCTAAATATAGATGGGTCAACAACATACAAAGCCACAACGAGGCAGCTAGCACAACAGATAAGCCTATATTAGTGGTTAGTAAAGGGACACAAAATCCCAATCATCCTTACAATGACACCAGCTTTGTATTTGTGCATTAACGGTGAGGAAAGGGAGGAAAAGAACATTGTGTATGAGTTGGTGGGTGTCTGATGATTTCTGTAATAAAAAGAGTCTGAGGTTTTAAATTAAAATTAGGATTACATTTAGGATGGAATGATAACACAGATACAGCTGATGTGTAAACAACTAGGCTAGGGAATGCATCTAGTTTAAGAAAAATCCTACAAGCCTCACATTGTTAAAGACTTTATGTGCGAGTTTGGCCTCTAAACCTCCATCCTGTGCTTCTCCTGTTAGCAAAACAAACACAAGACTGGTTCACTTTGTCCCATTTCTGGCAGCTTGCTATAGCTGCTGTTGATCCAACACGTAGTCTTGTTCGTCATGTTTCCTTAACCAACCAAGAGGACAGCAAACAAGAGAGAGCTTACCAACAATAAAAAGAACAGGACTTAGCTAGGAAAGGACCTACCAAGAGGGCTAAAAACGAAACAATGGAAGAGACAAAAGATGGGAGGAGACAGAAATGTTTGAGTGAAAAGTCCTAGAGTAACCTTTTAAACCACAGACACATGAAAAAATTAAATCCTGGACAGAAAACAACACATATGGATTCACAAAAATTTCCGTGTCCAGGGAAATAATCTGTATAAAACGCAGTCTTGAGAAAGGATCTAGTGGGAGTTACTTACGGAGAATGATGTTAAGAAAGGCTGAGTAGTAGATATTGGAAGTAAGGGGTGGGGGGTATTGAGGAAAAGTTCCTGCTCCTGCTTTCCGGGTGGATTCTCCAGCTCAGCAGTGGGGAATGTGCTGGCATACCACAGGGCTTGCTGCTAAAGAATGCAGCAATTTCTAATGGATCTGAGTTCCCTCTCTTACAAACAGACATGCAGACCGAGCCCTACTCACACCAAAGCTTCCACTTTCTAGTCACTCGCAATATCACCATGTCCAGTCATTTACACAAAAGACCTACATAAGATATGGTCAGCACTACCACTACTGTACATGACATGACAAAATCATAACTATGACACTTCACCGTGCTTCAGCACCAAAGCACATACAAGCATAAACAATGGGATTTTTGAAATACCAACTGTCTACAAAAATATACAAACACATTAAAGTACTGTGTCACTGTATACTTTCAGTGAAGCACAAAAATATGTATGAAATTCAATTAAAAAGAAATTATTCTCAATCTTAAAATAATGACAGAGTATGTCTATTAACAAGTACAACCTAACCATAGCCCAATTGTAACCCTGACAGTAAAACCAGATTTTGAGTCTCAAAAATGCCTTCAGACTCGTGGGGACTGGGATTTTGGTCCCAATAAGGGCTGTTGGTTCCCACAAGTATAATAAACTTCCAATTTTTGGTCCCCACAATGATATGAACACACACACACACACACACACACACACACACACACACACACACACACACACACACACACACACACACACACACACACACACACACACACACACACACAAAAAATGCTCCTTGGAAGCAAAATACAAAGAATTGGCTCAAGACATGAACACAGTACTGTATGCATTTATTTTCTTTTAAATTATAGAACTGACTCCCGCTATTATATTTCTAAATTGTATCATTGATGCCCCGGCAATATTGCTCACCTAAAATTAATGCAAATAAAGCAAAGTGAACTGCATGAGAGAGAGCGCATGTTGTGACAAAAAGAGCAGGCAAGCTCCCAAATCCCAAATCCAGACAGGACACGGGGAAAGAAAAGGAAGAGGGTGACAAATAGAGCACCAAGCTACCCAACCTGGTAACTGTGATAAACATCATGCCAAGTGCTGTACCACAACAGACAAGGAGACTACACAAAGAACATCCTGACACGTCAGTGACGTTCAAGCTAAAAGCAAGAAATCTTTCAAGAAGAATTTTTGGAAAGTCTGCGCAAGATACACTTTGTTCACACAGAGTAATTCACCAGCGAGCATCATGTGAGAATGTTTGAAACATGGCAGAAATGATGGGTGATGCAATTAAAAATTTTATGTTTGTTTTAGGCCACGAGTCTCACAAAAATCAGCAAATTATAGAACACATCTAAAAATGACAGACGAACTACAGCAGACGCTCACTTCCACTTTTACAAATTGGAGGATGACATTTGCCTGTTGCATACATATGAAATCATGGTAACTAAAAATACATTTTGGCTTTTAAAACAAACAAACAAAAAAACAAAAACAAAACAGGTCTATCCCTGATATATGATCAAAGGAGCGAGAGAAACAAAAGAACTGAGTGCAAATTTTAAAAAAAAGCTAGAACTAGGGATAAGCCAGGGGTTAGCCTGACCTACTGACATATATATATTAATAAGGGCATCAGATGAGGCACCCTCTTACTGCAGTACCCACAATGGCTTTCATAACCCAAAAGGAAAGCCTCACAGCCCACATTCATGATGTATTACAGATTTTAATCAACAGTAGGAATAAACATCTTCCAGCTTTTAAAACTAATGATATGGTGAACTTTTTGCGGCCAAACTACCACTGAAAGGCTGGTGTATATGGATAAAGCTGCACATGACAGCACACAGACTGATGCCATGGTTCAGGATAATCACTTATGGTTCAACTTCAGAACTGAAACCTAACAAGTCCACTGCTGAAACTGAGGAAGAAGAGAGCAGAGAGAGAAGATCTATCCCTGTCCGTCTAAATATCATCATCATCATTTATTTATATAGCACTTTAAAAACACACAAGGCTGACAAAAGTGCTGAACAATAGAAACATAATAGATACCATAAGATTAATAAATACGATAAAATATTAAACATAGCAAAAACAATAAAATAAAAGTAAATACAAGTCAGTTAACCACTGAGTCAAAAGCCAGTGAATAAAAATGCGTTTTCAATCTGGATTTAAAAACCAGCACTGATGTTGATTGCCTAATGTGAAGAGGAAGATTATTCCAAAGCTTAGGAGCCATGATAGAGAACACTCAGTCTCCTCTCAGTTTCAGCTGTGATTTGGGGACTAAATAATTGCTGCACCTGACACGTAAGGCTCAATGAGAGGAAACAGGCAGTCAAACTGTCAGGAAACCAGTCGGCAGGTGATTCACACCGCTCTCACTACTCCTGATCTGGGTATTTGAACAATAAACTGCTTTACAAAAAAAACAAACAAACAAACAAACAAACAAACAAAAAACCCCCCAAAAAAACAAAAACAAAAACACATGACTGACATGCATCCGCTCCATGTTAACATGCAGCCTGGTTTCCATCAATCAGACACCACAGGAGTGTTGGTTACTGTCAGCTTGGGCATTCTGCATTACGTCTGCAATCCACAAGTGAATAGATGGTCTAACACTGTAAAAAGCAGTGATTACACACTATATTTAAATTGATGTAAGAAAAAAAAAGCAGATTTTTTTCCATTTACAAATAAAGACTGGTGATGAAATGATGACAAATGCATACTAAAGGATTAAAAAAAAACTAACAAAAATAAAAAATTCTAAATTAAATTTTCCCTAAAAAAACATAAGACTAATAAAAACAATAACAATAATTACACAGGCTAACTCTAGAAAACAGACCACAAGAAATACTTAGAGCTCCTGTCTTCAGATCACACAAGTCACTATTCCTGAATGAAAGATTATTCTCTCCCTCCAATGTGCTTCAACAATCAGAGAAAGAAGCTGTGACAGGTTCCTGTAACTCACAATAGAGCAGGAAGAGCATCATCTTTGTAGCAGTCTTAAATTGACACAGCCAGGACACCTGGTCAAATTATAGAACATAATACAAAGCACTGCTCTCATCTGGTTATCACATAGCACATTGTGTGCGAGTCTCTGTGTGTGTATTCACTAGCACTGGAGTGCAGTAAGTGTAAAGTATGTCTTTTCCTCTCTGGTGCTTATTTATTTATACTGCTTAATGTTTTAAACAGTAGCTGATGTGAGTATGCATGTATGTGCTTAAAGCGGGAAGCACCTGCCTGACTGTTGGTGTGTGTTTGCGTTTGTGCATGTGTCTGTGTGGGCATGTGTGCGCTGTGACTCCTTTCTTCGGAAAAAGGAAAAACATCATTGTGATTACTTCAGATGCAGACATCCTGCTTCATCGGCTTAATCAGAGAAGAGCAAAGCTCACATTGTCTGACATTATTTCACAGTCACGCTGACCCTCAATTAAAAAGAGTGCCAAGTAAAGAAAACCAAGTGGTGGCAGGACTGTAAGGTGCTCCTCGACCTCATTACAAGTTCAATTTATTCTTTATTCGGACAATTATTTTGGTAAAGACTAGTTTGTGACGATTTCTGTCCCCAGCAGTGGGGGAAATTTGGAAATAGAACGGCTGCTGTATGAATGGGAGACAATTCCTTGCCATCCTTTACTCCAACCCCCCCTCCATTCACACTTCCTCTCAAGTCTTTCCCAACATGTATTAAGTGGATATAGGTCTGGAGGAAGCAGGCTGGCGGCTGAAAGCAGGGCAAGTGATTTTTTAGTCTACCTGTAGATGTGTACGTAGCACTACAGTGTTGGGGAGGCTCTGAATGTGGCAGCCGCAGCTATGCTGGGAATGTGAGCCTCTGCTCTGCCAGGACTGGACTGGAGAAGCCCACAACTCTATTTAAGGAAATGGCAGTGAGGGGCCCATCAGCCGCTCTCTTTGCCTCTTCATTTCTGTCTTTTCCGCTGGTCAATGCCACATTTCTTTCCATATACAATTATTTTCCTTTGTGCAAGAAAGGTTTATATGCATACCTGCTTGGAAGAAGTAGCACACATTTACACACACGCAGACAAGTGTATGTACCAACCACTCACTGGTGGTGTGGTTTGGGTAATTGTTTCCGGTACATTTGTGACCTTAATAGGGATGCAGCTTTGTAAAGTGCTTTAATGCTGTGGTCTGTTAAACAACAGTCTACTTGCAGAGGGGGGGAAAAGCCACCAGTTAAAGAAAGGTATTAAAGCTTAAAGGTTTTAAGCTGCAGTCACTGAAGGCAAAACTGAATGCACAGAGAACCTCAAACAAGCAGCAGGTGATAGTGGCTGCAGTAAAGCAAAGTATCTCAAGGGAAGAAGCCCAACATTTAGTGAGGACCATAGGTTGTAGACTTCAGTTGGTGATTGATTTTGATTTTGATTTTAAGTATTTTAAACAATCCTGATGTTTAAAATTGGCAGTTTGTTCAATTACTTCTAAACCTTTGAAAATGGGGCACTGTGCATGAAAATGCTAAACATTTATTGGAAAACCCGTGTGAAAACTTAAAGTTTGCACTTTCTTTGGATACTATTTAGCATTCTGCCCTCAGGTTTATTGCTGACAACATATAGTACAATCATCTTTGCATTTTATATGGAAAAGTTGTGTTGTATTCACTTGGTTGAAATATCAAAGGTATAATTAACGTTATTGAAGGCTCAATTCCATTTAAATGAGCCAGATCCAAGGTTTTGTACTTGATGCACTGGATTGCTGGAGTGCCTTCCTGGGCTACGCAGTGGGACAGGACTATTATTAATGAAGCCGTTTCAAAAGGTTTTTCTTATTAGGATGAGTCAAAGTGAGTTTACCGTGACACCTGGACTGAGGTTGCAAATCTGGGAGATACAGCTTCCTGGAGGAATCTGGTTTGGGTGAGGTTATTTCCACCCACCAGAGACTTAAAAAGTCCTGTTGTATGGCCGTCACAGCAACTGTTGCCATGGTGGGCTCTCATGGCGATGGGTTCTGCTGATGTCACTCGGTCTTTCGCAGCCAACGGTGTGTCAACTAATTCAAAATAAATGGTTCAGCCGGCGGCGCCTTGCTGTGTCTCCACTGTCATCGTCCATTCATGTGAGGACAGAAAGGACAATCAGAGACACAGCTGAGACCGGAGTGGAGTCACACACTCAACTGCCCCTGGCTAGAAAACTAAAAATGTCTCTGGCAGCAATCACATATTAAGTTGTCTATGCCTTTCATTAATGCTGTTTTATGAGTAAGAGGAATTATTATGTTAAAAAACTCTCAATCTAATGCTTATATTGCCTCATCACATCTTTTTTTTCCCCCTGTGGTAATAATTTGTCAAACACCACTTGACACCACATTGATTCACACACTGTGTATAGGTTTAAATTACTTATCTGGTACAAATAGAAAATTTAGCTACAAGGGGGATCTGATTTATAATAAGACCTGACAGAGAAAGACATATTAAGCTACTGAAGGTGTTCGAACTGTAAATAGACTGAAACCACTTAAGGTTTGCCAATCTAACAGAGATGAACTCTAAACAATAACCTTTTTCCTCATAGTAGTACATCTCTTAAGTTTGCAAGGTTGGATTACCTTTGTCATACATGAGACTGTGTCTACTATGTCTGCAATGAACAGACATAGTAATCAAATTTTGCCATTGTACTTTAATGAATTCAGTTTGAGGAGTCACAAGGACGTGAGTCAATATACACACAAGTACAAAGCAATCTGACTACACGTAAAACTATCTTATAAATGTGTATACTTAAACCTGCATACAATGATTATTTCCGCACAATTTATTAGTGCAAGAACTGGTAAATCTAAGTTTTGGAGTAGAGGGGTGATGAGCTGTCCTTTTATTTAGAAAAAGAAACACCTGCTTTATTTCAAATAAATAAATATTATCTGTCTAGTATGTACTGCTTTGATAAGGTTAATTAAACCTTCCAAAGTCAAGAGATATGATTCCTTGACATATCTAAGAATATTTTTTCCTCTGAAATATAACCCTTTAATCTCAGAGAATATTACATGTCTAAAGAAGTACTGATGCAGTATTTTTCTTTAGGTGTTTTAAGCATCAACAAGAGTTGCTACATTTTAGGGCATGAATGAATTTATCTGAATCTATACCTTTTGTTTTTAACAGGAAAGAAAGTTCAGATGTTTCTAAGGAGAGTAAGAAACTGAACAACTAGAGCTACAACTGCTGTTAAAATGTACAGTGAATTAACTGCACATATACCTTATACAAACACCTTGTAATTATTAGATAAACTAGTTAATACAGTGGGACAGTGTACAGTCTAAAAGCATCTTTATTGGTTTCTATAGTAATGGCTGCGCTGGCTTGTCAGTACACTTGAGACTGGGTGGCTCCCAACCTTAAACAGCCTCCATTAGAGCAGGGCGATATGACCAAAAATATTTATCACGATATACATTTGAAAATTTGGGATAACAATATAACTGACGATATAACTGACACTAGACAAAATATTTTACAACTCCATAACTTTATTACTGCAAAAAAAAAAAAAAAAAAAAAAAAAAAAAAAAAAAAAACCCCAAAACATCAATGTATTTTCACTTAAACAAGCAGCTGTTTATTTGCATTAAAGTTATATAAAAATTTAACAGTGCAAATGCAAATTCCTTGCTGACAGTTTAACCAAAAGGCATTTCCAGAAATTGGCCGACATATCCTCAGCATAACCACCTTGGAATACCTTGGAGTACACATTGACAATAAACTGGACTGGGCTAAAAACACCACAGCACTTTACAGGAAGGGCCAGAGTCGTCTCTATTTTTTGAGGCAACTGAGGTCCTTCAACATCTGCCAGAAAATGCTCAGGATTTTCTATGAGTCTGTTGTGGCCAGTGCGATCCTCTATGCTGTTGCATGCTGGGGGAGCAGGCTGAGGGTAGCAGATGCCAACAGACTCAATAACCTAATCCGTAAGGCCAGTAATGTTGTGGGGATGGAGCTGGACTCCCTCAAGGTGGTGTCGGAGAGGCGGATGCTGTCCAAGATAAAGACAATGTTGGATAACACCTCCCACCCACTCCATGACATGCTGGTCAGTCACAGGAGCACGTTCAGTGAGAGACTGAGAGTACCAAAAAGCACCACTGAACGACACAGGAAATCTTTCCTGCCTGTGGTCATCTCCCTGTACAACGCATCCACCTAACACACTGGTTACTGCTACAACTACACATGTTTCTTTTCCAGCTATTTATTAATGAGTGACTTATGTATATATAGATATATGTATATATTGTACTATTCTTAGTTAGCGTATTGTCTGTCTTGTTAATGTTGGTTTATGTTGGTTTATAATGGAGCACTGTAACAAAAAAATAATTTCCCCCAGGGATCAATAAAGTATTCTGATTCTGATATAATATCCACAAAGCTTAAAAAGAGGTTATACACACAATACGGTAATATTATGTTGAAGCACAGTACGTATCACTCCGCAAGGCGCCTGCCTACGATAGCCGTAATGCTCCGACAATCCATCAGGCGGTGCAGCTTCGCAGCTTAGCAAAGTCGTATTAAAACATTTGAAAGATTTTCAAGCACCGTGTATGACATAAAATCGTTTTGAGGTCAGTAAACACAACCAGAATTCATACATAAGGCACAGGATTATAAGGGGCACTGTCGACTTTCAGAAAAATCGAAGGATTGATTTTAAGTGTGCCGTATTTTCCAAACAACACGGTAATAACGACGGCCCGCTAGCATGCTCTACCAAAAATAGTGCTTTGTTGTGTATCTGACGGACGCAAGCCAAACCAGTGCCACACCACTGAAGTTGCAGCATTTTTACAAACCAATTCTGATTCATCTGTTTCATTCAACATTGGCTTTCGCCCTTCTCATTCTCCGTCGCCGCCATGCTTTTTCCGCCATGTGCGTATGAAAACAAAGGCACTGCGCATCCGCGTTTTACCCATATTGTATGGCGATATTTCATTTTCTTATCGTTGCCCAACATTATACCGGTATTATCACGGTATGATATGGCCCAGCCCTAGCCTCCATACCCAAGAAGTTTACTATATAATAGAGCAGGGTGATATGGCCAAAAATAATTATCACGACATAGATTTGAAAATTTGTGATAACGATATAACTGACGAGACAAAATACAACTCCATAACTTTACTAGTGAAAAAAAACAAACAAAAATAAAACAAAAAAACATTTATTTTCACTTAAACAAGCAGCTTTTTTTTTTTTTATATGCATTAAAGCTATATAAAAATTTAACAGTGCAAATGCAAATTCCTTGCTGAAAGTTTAACCAAAAAACATTTCCAGTAGAAATGGGCTGACATACCCTGAGCATAACCATGTATAATATCCACTGAAGTTAAAAAGAGGTGCTTTGCAACATTAAACTGCAGTGTGTCAAATACGTATTTTTCGGACCATAAGGTGCACGGGAGTCAGATAAATCAAACTTTATTCAACTCTTGCTTCCTCCACTTCTGTACCATTGATTCATTAATGCTGTATTCTATCACAGCTGCTCTATTCCCATGTTGTTGCAGTATATTAATGACTAACCTATTGTGGATGGATTATCTCAGTTGTTCTCCTGACTGAAGTTCTGTCCGAGTTCGGACATGAGAACCTGGAAGAGGTGTCTGAAAGGAGAATGCTAAAAAAGCTTCTTTCTATCATGGACAACCCCCTGTCACCCCATGCATGCCCCCATGGTGGACCATCGGAACAAACGCAGCAAAAGACTCATTGCCCCGAAATGCAGAACTGACCGCCTCAGTAAATCCTTTGTGCCGGTGGCAATAAGACTGTATAACTCTTCCTCACTCTGTAGGTGATTTTCCTGAGACTATTACCAATGTTATTGTGTTCCCTTTCAGACTGTGCAATATTACCCAACAGTACCTTATTGAATATTTGTTTCATCCCCCCATCATATGCTGCTACTCCCTTTATTCTATTGCACAATACTATGTCACTTTCTAGAATCGCCTGCAGTGATAGTCAAGTTATTTATTCTCCAGGATATAGTTATATATATATATTACTTTGTTAGTTATTTGATACTATGTCTTGCACTATCCTACTGTATACTACTATTCTTATTGTATATCTTATTCATCTGTTCCTCTGTCTCTCCTGCTGCTTTGAGCATGTACATGACAAAAGAATTTCCCTCGGGATAAATAAAGTTATTCTTATTTAACCATCATTCTTAGCTAAGGTGGAACTTAACTGCTCTAATTTCTTATGTGAACATGTGCAGGCAAAGGGGAAAATGTAAGCACTGATATCATGATCAGTTTGAATTTAAACCTAGAATTTAGGAGGACAGACTGTTTGTGGTAGATCTGCATGTGATCTCCAGCAGGGCATTTTAAATAAGCTAAATGGATCACGATTTAATTACACCACAGTTACACTGTATATACAGTTATGTGAAAAAGAAAGATTTCATAGACTCTGTGCAGTCCTGTGAAAAACTGAGTACACCCTTAATGATTCCATACAAACTAAGAGGAAAAGCAGCACACCAGAACAACTAGAAACATACTCAATAAGTACAGCGTGTTGGAAAAGGTTGCCGGGCAAAAGCCCATTTTCTCTAAAAAAACAAAACAAAACAAAACTGGGTCATGGCAACACCTTGATTAAAGTCCAGACCTCAATCTGAGTGAAATGCTGTGATGGGTTCTTTACAGAGCTGTGTATAAATGAATGCCTGCAAACCTCAATGAACTAAAACAATGTTTATTTGAAATTATTGCTATTAAAAGGTAGCTCTACATGCCATGTCTACATGGGGTGTACTTCTCAGGTTTTCCTGACCCAATTTAAAACCTGGCAAGAACTGGATAACATTTGTCCTGATATAGAAAACCTTCAGACTGTATATACCACACACAGGCCACCTACCATTCCAAAAGGTTCAGCTGACAATGCATAACTTGTACTTTTATGCTACATAACAATTCAGGTTATTCATATTTTTAAATGACTGCATGACATCCCTCTCACACACACCAATTATGTTTCAGTCAACCTCATTGTTGCAACTTAGAGCCTTTATGAAGCGATCTGCTTGTTGCAATCACTTTGTTACTGATGCCTGGTCTCTCATGGACATACCTGGCTCTAGCTGCCTGTCGTGTTTACCATCCTGTCAAATATTGATCACCCTCATTGATAGTCATTTCCTTAACTTGACTGGAAGCCGAGAATCCCTCCTACTTTGTGTCAACGCTGCTTATTTCGCCTTCATTGTTTGAAGTCGCTGACTGTTATTGACTTTCTGTGGTCTCTGGTCACCACATCATATCGCTGCTGCTTGATTCCTCTTCAAGTGTTTTGTTTGTTTACTTGTTATTTTTTGTTGCAGTTTTTTTTTCCCAATCCAAAAAAGGATCAGAGACCTTGGTTCAGAGCATATTCTCTGCTTGGAGAGTGAGACATCTTCAACAGGTTTGGTGAGTAAGAATTCAAAAACACAAACAGTTGTTGTTAACTTTATTTCATAGTGTAATTGTACTAGGAAATATAGTAGATCTTGCAGGTTATTTAAACTTTATCATTTACAGAAGTTTGAATACCTGTCTTTAGACCAAAGTCTATGTAAAAGTATTTATTTTCTAATCATCTAAGAAATGAATTCAGCACAAAACACTCAGCACTAACAGACTGGCTATTCAATCACATTCAACCACAATCAATCAGAGCATGTGCTTTAGGTTTGGGCTAGATAAACGTAGATACACATATGGCACAATAATCCAACATGTTACAGAAGGTGAAGCTAAGATATCAAAGTTAGAAGCAAGCATAGAAGGGTGACTGAGAAACTAAACCTTGAGCCTTTATGAAGTCCTTAATTGCATAATCCCTGCTATCACTGACACCACATCTGCCTCTCTCATAGATAACATCAACAGGCTGACATGTCTGAGGCTAGTAGCAAACTAGCCACTGGAGTCTGTTTGGCAGTTGCAAATCCCCTTATTTTCACACACATACATACAGTAAAACGTAAACTATAAAAATACTAATTATACAAATAAACACACACTCGCGCACACACACCCAACTGTACTCAAGCAACAAGGAAAAGCATTTGCTGTAGAGGTCTGGCGGAAAAGACTAGTTTTATTTCCCCCTCTGGTCATTTTGGCAGGTTGTCTGTCCCCATTCCTGAGTTTCAGTACAAGTTCACAGAACACGCCGTCAACCTCCAGAAATAAACTGTTTGCTCATGCGTGGGTGCGATGAAATAGTTTGGCTCTCAAACCAGAGACAAGATTTTTCTCTCTCCCCTCTCCCTCTACAGACGTTCAAAAAGGCACAAAAGGCTGATGACAAACAGAGCTTCTATGCGTGTGTATTAAAAAAGAAAATTCCACTTTTAAGTTTTATCTCTGTGGGAGACTGTATTTATAGATACTCATGTGGCAGAACAGGCCAGCTACATTAGGCTCAAATTAGATTGACATCCATGTTTTTTTGTTTTTAAAATGTATACTATAGCTCTTACAAACATTACTCATCATCTTCATCTTACTCAGGCATGTTTTTTTAGATCTCGTCAACAAACCCTGAAAGTCTCCTTCAAAAAAACCACAAAACTTCAACTGAAGCTGGAAGCCATAAGGTCTGTTAATATAAAGTTAATATTCAAAGTTAATAACATAACTTTAAAAGCCTTTGGGAAGCCATATCAGACAGAGAAAGCAGTGAATGGCAGCTGTAAATGGCAGCAGTATTCCTGAGTCTTCATCTTCTCCCTTCTCTGCCCCACCCATCCCATCCCCTCCCCTCCTCCTCTCTTCCACACCATGGTGTACTTAGGAGACCTTAGCTCTACTGAGAGTGGAATCACTTTTCTCCTTCCACTGTCTACCCGCCACACACACACACACACACACACACTCACACTGGAAAAGCCCATGTTCAACTCACACTGAGCTACTGACTCAAGTGTGCTCCTACGTGCCCACATTCCTAGACAGTATCCCCAACACCAGAACCGTTTACCGCCTCAGTCAGGAATGCTGATTTCCAGTACAGGTTTTCATCAGACCTAGTTTAGGCAGAGAGTGCAACAGGAATTCACTGAGTAATACTAGCCATTAAAAAATAAAAAATAAAAAATAAAAAACGCAGACCCCCCCCCCCTCACCTTGCAGACAGACTGACAGAGACTCTGCTTTTCCTCTCTCTACAATAACAGATACAAGGCTAATGCCAGAAGCCATATTTTGACCTAGATTCAAACAGCTTTTTGAATTCAAATTCTTCACTGACGTTAAATCCAATGTAGGTATTTTTTCCATTTGGCTGGGAAAGTTCCTGTGATACTTTTACATCTTTTCTTTAATGGAAATTTAAATTCATATCCATACTACAACTCTGAGCATTTACATCCCTCCAAATCAAACACAGGTAAACTTTAGGCTGTGACACAATGGCATGACCATCTAACCAATGCTCTACTCAGTCAGAGAGAGTAGTGCTGGGACATGATCAGCCATGTGACTTCTTAGAGTACTGTATATGCCGCTGTGGTTGGCTGGCTGTAGCAGGAACAGGTTTGAAAATCTCTGAGCTTTCACATACCTGATTTCAAGCTTGACTGGACTGATCAGCTCTCTATACCCATCTTAGATAATGCTACATTAAAATTCAGAAAATAACAGAACACAGAAATTATTAAACACCTTTCATTCTTCTCGCAGCTGGTTACAAAAACAGGACAAACTGTACATTTGGATCTCCAAATAGTGCATAGAAGCTCACGGTGAAATAATTTATTTTGATAGGACTTTTTGCAGTGACTGTGTTTGGCTGAGATTTTTTGATTGACATTGCCTTCCACACATATGAATGAATTTTCGTCTCTCCTTCAAAGATAATATATGAAAACTGGGTTTTTTTTGTTTGTTTTTTTAAATAGAGCGGTGTCCATTGCTAACTCCCTTTACATTAATTTTAACATGTGCAACAGTTTTTCTCCAGTTCCTTAAAAACAATTCAGCTTAATAATCACAGATCACAAAGAGTGAGAAGCTCACATGTGTTTTTAAAAAACAAACAAACAAAACCCTACAAGGTATTTTATCTTGCAAACTGTAAATAAAGTGGTTAACTTTCCATTACACTTAACAGCTACTTTACATGTGCCATCACTGTGGTTACTATAGTCTGTGCTGTAGTGTTCTGCTCAACCTTCAAATCACATTCATTTTGAGCACTAAGAAAACAACCAGTGCAAAAGCATTAAAAAAACCAAAACAAAGACAGACTCCAAAACAAAGCAACTGCATATAAATACAGTGTCACTAAGTGCTGGCTGCTGCAACTCATCTCAAGTACAGAGTTCTACTTCTGTCCACCTCTCCAACACAGCTGCTGCTTGTATGTTCTCAATCCCCGGCGGCCTCCTTCCAGCTCAAACAGCCGTGCAGGCCAGGTCAGCAATACACCACACCACACAAAAATGAAGCTAGTCATTCAGAACACCAGGCCCACTGTCCTGCCCTAACCCCACCTCTTACACGACCCCTACACATGTGTGCATATGTCATCCTTCAGATAGCGCTCTGCACACTATTCAAGTCCTCTCAACTTAATCCAATATTGTCCCTCTTGAGGTTGCCTCAAAAGAAGTTTTGTTCTCTTTAGGAGGGGAGAAAAAACAGGAAGCTACATTCTTTCCTAATCACAACAAAAATGCAGCTGGCTGCTTATTAGCAGACAGCTAATAAAAACAGTAAAACCAGTATTCCAAATTCCCCTATGATTTCTGCACCAAAAGCCACCAAAGTTGCAAGGTGAAGTGATAAGAATGATTTGAATTGGCACTTCACTTGTTGACTTTTGTTAAGCTTGACTTGAAAACTCAGTGGATGCAGGACTCCTTTTACACATCTGTGCTGGACTGTTAAAGTAAAGAGGCTGAGAAACACAAAAACCCTATAAAGTAACCAAAACCAGAGCGTGATAAAATCATAACAAAGAGGAATAAATGGTAAATGGTAAATGGCCTGCATTTGTATAGCGCTTTTCTAGTCCTTAAGGACCCCAAAGCGCTTTACACTACATTCAGTCATTCACCCATTCACACACACATTCACACACTGGCTGAATAAATCATAAATCACATGTGATGCAATTCTGCAGGTCTCAGCGATCCCACTGACTGGGGCCACATCTCAAGTCACTTCCAGGGTCCCGAAAAAAGCCTGCCTCTGAGCCGCTTGGAGAAGTAGGTCATTGAGGATTCCATTCATTTGTACAGCGCTTTCCAAATAGTTGCGCTTTTCCACTCAGCCCAAGACCTCCAGCTGTATGTTAACCATTTAAGTGCCTGCAGGTCTCATTTCTGTATCAGCATAAAATCCCACTGTCCTGATTCACAAGCAGTCGGTAATTAGTGTTTTGACTCAGAAGTTTTGACTCAGTTTAGGATTAGTGAATTTGCTTTTTATCCTGCCCACACTGTATGTATATAATAGCTTGTTTTAATTTCAAAAGTGTACTCTGTGTTTTAGTCAAATCCATGAAGGTGAAAAAAAGATCTCACAGAACTATGTGCTAAAACTCTTTTGGGGAAGCAGCTTTTAAGTCACTGACAACAACTTTACAACTGAGAAACTCAAAAACCAATAAACTGCCCATACCAACTCAGAAAAAAACAAAAAGAAAACAGCTAACTAATCTATCAGCCTTACCCTAGTACATAAGCACTCAAACAAGCTACCACAACATACCAGAGGGATCATGTAACCAGACAATCTTCCCAGTCTCCCTCTTTTCAGCTGCATGTGCTCTGACGCTAGGTCCACAGAGCTGAAATGGGCCACGGATTTCATGTTACCAAGCTGAATCAGCAGATTAGAAATGGCCACAAGATGATTGAGGTGTGACAAAACTGAGGGGCACGACGTCAAATTCTAGGATTTACAGAAGTTAGGAACTCATTTAATAACTTTAAAATTATTCCAGTGAACTAGAGGTGCAAACTGAACACGCAGAGCTGACATATATCAAATTGATAACTTCTAACTATTCAGAATACTCTGATTCAGACCAAGGACTTTGTCAAGAAAGAAACTCCAAATTACCCAATTTTCCCAAGTCATTCCACAATAGTATGATATGTTTTCTTAATAAAAGCATCATTACCTTTAATGTTGACCGGAAAAGGGGTGAAAAATGATCTGTTTTAATAGAAATCTAAATAAAATGCAGCTGTTCTGACATGTTCTATACTAATAACTACAAACTTATTCCAACTGATTAGTTTAAAAGCATTAAGAAAATTCTAGGCAACTTTTCTTGAGTTACTATTCAAATGTGTGTGCTTCTGTAAATGTAGCATAACCACAGAGTTACTTCACTTTGTAAATTCCTGACCTGATGACCCTGAGATAAACAGACTCAGTTTTGAGTCACCAAACCTGAACAGTGCAATTGTCCCTCATCTGTCTAAGATGTCAGTAAAATTGAGGAAATCCTTCTTACATTTATAGCATTATTGACTAAATGAAGTAAAATCAACAGAGCACATAAGCTAGAACACCTGTGAACAGAACGGAGGGTGAGGTGTGTGCCTCACTCTAAAGGAGACTTTAGTAACAATCAAACGAGTATTCTATATATTTCTTTAAAAAAATTATTATTATTATTATTATTAATAGTAGTAGTAGTAGTAGTAGTAGTAGTAGTATTATTATTAGTAGTAGTAGTAGTAAATCAAATATTTGGGTACGGAGGTAGGTACCAACTCTCTTAAACTACTATAGATTATAATTAGGCAGAAGCTGAGCGAGAGGTTTGTGTGACTGGTAGACAATTACTCCACAGAAGATGCCATCTCTTCTGTGTTTCACACCACCCTGACCCACCTGGAGCAGAAGAATTCCTACGTCCGTTTGCTCTTCGTGGACTTCTCATCTGCTTTCAACACAATGATCCCACAGACACTTGTTGATAAATTACTGACTCTGGACTGAGCTCCTCTCTTTGTAACTGGTGTTCTGTGCTCCGGCATCAACGTGTGGCACGGAAACTGCACTGTGGCAGAGAGGAAAGCTCTACAGAGGGTGGTGAAGCCGCCCAACCGTCACAGACATATACAGCTCCAGATGCAGGAAGAGGGCAACCTGTATCATGAAGGACCCCACTCACCCAGCACATACACTCTTTGTCCCGCTCCCCTCAGGCAGGAGGCTGAGGAGCATTAAATGCAAAACCACCAGACTGAGAAACAGCTTCATTCCAGAAGCTGTGAGACTTCTCAATGCATAAATGGATAAGAACTGCTATTGTAGCACCTTAATCACTATTGACACTGTCACTTTATCAATGCTGGTCATCAAGCACTTTGCTGCTAAAGTATTTATTTATACCTACATTCTACATCCATACTGGTACTCAGGTTGTTGCACTCTAGTTATCATATTATTTATCGTATTGTTTTATTACTTGTTATTCTGTTTGTTAAGAAAAAAAAAAAACAACCCAAAACCCCCCAAATATTTATGTATTACTTTTTAAGAAAAAAAACTCTGTTTCTTCATTATTTTGTTTCTTTTCGCTCCAGGACCGTGTGTACACAATTTCGTTCCACCTCATGTTAACATGTGATGCGAATGACAATAAAGCTCCTTGAATCCTCACTGCCCTGTCTAGTTACACAAATTAGGGCTGTGCGACAGGACCAAAATCTCATATCCCGATATAAGACAATTTATCATCCCGACAACGATATATATCACAAAAATTTTACATTTTCTGTAAATTCTGTGAATCTCGGGCAACTCGACTTGGATTTAGTGTTTTGAGCTGGGCGTCATGAACCTGGAGTAGAATGTTTTGACCGATGCATGAAACTGCATTTTTGGACATAGGTTGTAACGGCCACCATTTTCTTTGTGAGTATTTATTACACAACATGCTTCCTCTCAGCATCCCTCTCTCACACCGAGTATCTGTCGATACTGTTCACTAATCTGATATCAGTGCATACTGTGAGGAAGAGATTGGAGATGTTAACGCTTGATTCCCAAACTAATGACACTTTGCTGCTAGCTTCCTCAATGTTACACTGGTTCTCCTGCAACCTGCTCCTATCACTGTCAAGTGCTGAAGTAAACAAAAAACTGATTCATAAAAAAGACTGGTTCATAGATCCACACTCTGTCACCAATATGTGTTTTAGTTTTTTCCAATCAGCGGTTCGGGGATTTGAACCTGCAACTGTTTATACACAGACTTATTAAAAATTTGGGACATGACAATTCTCCAGATCAATGTTTTTTTTACTTATACATCCATTTACCTCTGTTTTTGTATGGCTTTTATGTTTTGTTTTGTTGAGAAAAACAAACAAATGAGAAATAAAACAAGTATCATCACTTGTTCTTAGCTGGGTCAGCTTCTATTAGATCTAGATGTTTTAACCAGGAATTAACAGCTCCACATGATCAATTAGGATAAGTCAGAGTCTCACAATACATAAAGACAGAGTCACAACACAATGCTGTGCACTTTTGTCACACCTCTAACAAATACCCGTATTTGGGGTAGCTCCTGTAGGGGTTTCCTGTCCAACACTCACAGACATGGATGAAGATTACTTGAAAACTACACTGGCTGGTAAATATAACAGATCATAATGCTAAACTAGACTAATTTTAAGAAAATTAATCAAATGAAAAATTCTCCAGCCTCCTTTGTTAGGAATTCAACTGTCCTGTGAGAATAAATAAATAAAATCAACGTCTTGCTAGCTGTAAAATTAGGAGCCACACTGAACATAACTGACTTAAATATCACCACAAAGACCATAAGTCTATCTCACATGATGGAGCACATTCGGAAAAGTAAAAAAAATAAAAAAAATAAATAAAAGAGGAACAGCTGATGAATTAGAAGACATCAGCCCTCCTCCATCGCCTCTGCCCTCATTTTGCTCTGATCTCTGACACTATAAACAAGCCTGACTTTGGGAGGGGTCGACCAAGAGAATTTCATAAACTGCACTTTGATGTCTCCAGTTTTACTCAACAATAACAAAGACCAGCTTGTATTAACCAAAGCCCCTCACTGTGGTACACCCTGATAGAAACTCTGTAATATCTGTGAGTATCACTTCAGGCAGGTTTGCTGTGATGGCCCAGTGTTACCACATACAGCTGTTGCCATAGGTGCACGGAGACGCTTTCACTCTGCTGCTGCAGCAGCAGCACCGCTTCATTCTATTTTTCATGAGCTCAGTGGTTGCCAGGGTTTTAGTTTCCATGGCCACACTGCAGTCTGATGGAACAAAAACCAAACCAGAACGCACGCCCGCTCCCCAACACCTCAGTTGTCTTGGCCCAGTACCCGCCCAGGGACCACCATGGCAATAAAGGTTGGCACACTAACCGACTGCCATCTCCAACCACCTGTGGTGCCAGCTGAGGTAACGTGTGCGAGTTCTCAACCTCCTCTCACTCTCATCTACTGACCAGCCAGGGTGCAGCACAACACCATCAATGATTCAGCAATTTACCACTCCTGATGTCACCATCAATGATTCAGCAATTTACCACTCCTGATGTATCTACAGGAACACCTCACACAGGAAGTTTATTCTAATGCCCTTGGGATGCCTGCACCATGATTGTCTAGTGTCTGTTACGAGATTGAAAACTACAATGGAACAATGGAAAAAACACATTTCTTTTTAAATAAGTGAAAAACCTGACCAGAAATAGCTAAACTGTCACAGTGACTGTGATAACTGCTGCATCAATGGATTCCAGCTTTGTAAGTGGAGAAGATGCATCACTCTTTCCTCGTCTGTAATAACTGCTGGCAACTCCCAGATTTCAGAAATATGCCTGAATAAATCTAAAAGCACAAAATCTACTTTGGGTTGTTGTTTTTTTTCCAATTTCGCAGTTCACTCCTTTATGATAAGAAGAGTGAAGTTGCTGAAGGAGAAGAGTGCAGTGTGAACAAACAAGTAATCATAGTGTTTGTGAGTGCCTGTAAATGCATCTAACCAAGCATGTGGTAGTCCTACCTGGATTATTGGCCTCCCCCTCCAGGACCTGCAGCTCGGTGCACTCGGCAAGCGAGTGCTCCAGGCAGAGCTGCAAGAAGCGGGCCTGGGTTGGGCTCACCCTCTTCAGAAGGGACAGCAGGGCCACCGTCTGCTCGCACTCGTTCCACCCCTTGAACCAGCTGGCCAACACACCCACTTGATCACGAAACATCATGGTCTGCGAGACGTGGGGGTTGAAGGCTGGCGGATTGAAGTGTATCTGCTCTTAAGACTGAACGGTAGCTTTACAGCGGTTATTGGCGTCTCTGTTCAGCTGTGGCGCTGTGTTACCATTCTAAGGTTTTTTTTATTATTATTATTAGTCAGGTCAGCGGTCTCTGCCAGTATTCCTGGTGGAGCCTTCTCCGGTATGATAATCTCTGGGTTGTAAGGGTGAGAGAAGATGGGAGGGGGTTGTTAGTTGCTCTTCTTGCTGGGCATTAGGTGAAACGAACTCCTGCTGCTGCTTAGTCACTCTCAGAGCGATTGATATTTGATGAGTCAGCTTTCTTCCAGCACAGGCTGTGTCACATCAGCTTCAGCCTCACAGGCATTTTTCTTCAGGGAATCCCTCTCAGCCCTGCAAGAGGGTGTTAGATGTTAAGTGAGGGAGGGGAATAAAGGGAACATTTAACCCACGCTGCTCTCAGCTTCTACTTAAGTAGGTCTCTCCCTTCTTATCAGACCTCTACGGTGACTTTTACAGCACACTGAGCATCGTTAGAAACGCGACGGTGTCCCTGTTGCTTCAGCCTTGCAGACTTGCTGCTGCAGTGGGGTAGTTTGAAAGAGAGGGAGGAAAAAAGAAAAAAAACCCTCATACTTTATAGGTCTCCTCCTCGCCGTCGCTATGCGAACAGGCTTGTGGCATTCACCACCGGGACAAAAATAAATAATTTGCGTTTTTTTTGGTATCCACCCATTCCTTAAAAATACAGCTGTCGGTACTAGTGGCGCTACATCCCGGAATTTTCCAAAAAGGACGCCGGGTTACCGACGGCGGCCACTGGCACGCCTGTGTGCAGCACAGACGATAGCACCGACTTCCCTCCGTTATTCTAATGACAGGTTACTTCGTATCGGAGACCGAGATCCGGCAGTGAAGGCTAGCTTTCAGCTGTAAAAACCCTGCAGAGCAGGCTACGAGCCGACTCCAGGTTCCCGAGCTTTTACCGCTGTCTAAAACTGTCACTTTGCCTCATCAGCACACAGGGAATGACTGTCGGCGTGTGTTAGAGTGTACGAGGAGTTTGTAAAATGTTGTGAAACGGAAAACTAGGGAACAGATCCGTACATTTATCCACGTTCCTATCTAGAACGTTTCCATAGAATAACCGCGTAGCAGCTGTAAATTTAACTCAAGTTACCGTTAGCAAATTTCCCAACAGTGTTAGCCCCGCGAATAAAATTTAATGGCTGGGATTCCACATTCCCCGCGACATTACTTGAAAAGTCTTTAGTCAACCGCTAAAACTGTGTAATTTTCATTTAAAGACTGGGGTAGAGTTGATAAAACAACGGAGGGAAACAGCTTAGCTAAAAACTTCAATTTGAGTGTTAATCATTGTGGGGAAAGCGGTTATTACACACACCGAACTTTAAGGTTCCTACCTGCTGGCGCTGTTCGCATCGTTGGGTTTGTCTCAGAACGGGCGGCAGGCTCGGCTTTTTCGGGGAGCGGTGCCCCTTTATTCCCGGTCTGTGGGATTTGCCATCTTGACTAACTTTTCCTCTGTCTCTCCCCCAGCAGACGGGCTCCACTGCCCTAAAACTCCACGGTTAAGTGAGCAGTAAGGTTGTGACACCGACTTCCCTCAATACTTTTCAAAGTAAAGCTAAGCAGTGGCGGTGAGCATTTTTTAGAAAACGTCACTGAACTACTACAGTAGTTTCAACTTAAGATCGTGCATTTTTTAGTGCATACTATGATTAACTATGAATATAGGTTTCACGAGGAAAGTCAGAATTCAAAGAGAAAAAGTAAGAATTTTTGGATTCTGTTTTTTCTCAAGATTTTTCCCCAGAATTCTGATTCTTTTATTATCTCTTAGCTTATATCTTTTATTATTGCTTATTTTAGAAATCTGACGTTTATCCTCTCAAAAACCGATTTGTTTGCCAAAATCCTGACTTTAATTTTCATAATTATCAGATGTTTTTTCCATGACAGTCAACCTGTTTTGTATGAATGTACTGGGATTAAAAGTTAAAAACTAGTGCTTCTGAAATGTAATTAAGGACAAGTATGAAGACGCAATACTCAGCTAAAGTACTCTCTGAAAGATGCTCCTGAATAGTATTTGATCAGTTTTTGTACTTAGTTACTTAGCACATTCGTGGACGCTTGTGATAGGCATTCTGCTTTTATTTTGAAGATCGGTGCAGTCGATATCCGGCCTTGTTTCGGCCGCCTTGACTTAAGGGGGGCTCGCTCTGCCCGTTTCCACATGCTAATCATTAACAGCAGAGCATTACGTCAGGGGTTTGGCAGCGCGAGGAAGCACCAAAATAGAGAGAGAGATATAGTCTAGGGGGGCGACCAGCGACGAAACTACAAGAAAATGTAAGAAAAGGAAATGTTTCCAAAGCCACAGTTAATGAGGTCCACATCCACACAGGAACGATGCTGAATGTTTTAGCTCGTAGGTCAGGGAGACGTGGAAACTATTTTTAGGTGACAGACTCGACTCTATTAAGTGTCGGAATGTAACACGGTTCATTTACTCAACTATCTATGACTGGCTATTTAATTTCATACTGCACTGTACGTGTATTCAACTGTACTTCAAAGGGAAATTCGCTTCAGTATTGGAGAGCTGTTTGTTTAGTTTTTATTATAATTCAAAAGAAGAAAAACGACCAATTTATAAAATACAGCACACAAGGTGAAAATCTTTTTTGAACACAGTGAAAATACTTAATTACAAATAAAACTGAAAAGTAATTATGTATCATTTTGTCTGATGTATTAAAAGTAAATGTTGGTGTGAATTTCTGTAGAAATTCAACCCTGTGATTGATAACACATTAAAAATTGACATTACACAAATATTTATTTATTTCTAAAGAGGCCCACAGCCTCACTTGACTGGGAAACACTGTTCTGTCTGTTTCTTGTGTGAACATAAACTTGACTTCAGAAAATTAAAGTTAAACGTACAAGACTTAGACCACAATATCCAGCATTAGGAGTACACAAGCTTGTGAGCCCCTGAGGCTTGGTTTGTGTCTCCTGCTGGTCCTTAACTAAGCATCTGTCACATGTAAGGTGTTAACCACTACACCATGGAGCCAACGTAAGTACAATAAACTATTCCTGGAAGTAAATTCAACTTACTGCTTACTGTAAACAAAAGTAGATAGTAGATACCTGTGTTATGCATCAGCTCTGTCTCCTCCAGAGGCATTAAAAACATTGTTTACATTTTAAGGAAAGAACAGATGTTATCCAAATATATGTGTATATATATATATATATATATATATATATATATATATATATATATATATATATATATATATATATATATATATATATATATACACATATATTTGGTCCCTCTCCTCCTTAGTCTGCACAACGTGGCATCCATGTTTTACTAAAAGAATTAAAAAATTTTGAATTCCACTTTGCCTCAATACATTTTAAATAAGCTTTGACCCAGAGAAGACTGGATCATGTTCACATATGGTGTCTTCTTTGCATGACAGAGTTTTAACCTGCCTTTGAACTGGAAGTGTTCCTGAGTGCATGCAATGATTTGTGACAGAAACCAGAAACCCCTCATGATGCGTGAAGTATGCTTCTGTGGGAAAGCTACATCATAACTTATGATGTAATCGGAAACTCATTTTAACACTACGCTGTAACCTCCTACATAACCCGATGTGCACCTCCCATAAAATGTACCTACACGTTGGGTCAATTCATCCCACAATGACTTGAATGGTGTGCAAGGTTAGGTAGTGTAGGGATAAAGGGAGTTTCCAGTAACAATGTCAGTTGTTTCAATTCAATTTAATTTTATTTATACAGCCAGCTGCTTTATGTTGTAATCAGAATCAGAATCCGAATACTTTATTAATCCCGAAGGAAATTAGGGTTACAGCAGGCAGCACGCTAATGGCCCATGCGCACTACAACCAACTTTACACAAACATCACATTGGGGAGACATGTCAGAAAGGTAGGCTGATAGGAAAAAAACAACGAAAATACATAACATGAGGTAAGAGGAGGAGAAAAAAAACTCCACTCAGACTGAGCTCCTAGTGGGAGAACAGTTTGATAACAGAAAAAACACCTCAGCACAAAAAGCACATGACTATCAATACACCATAGAAACACAAGACAAGCAACAGGGGCGGGTAAAGGGTAAGAGAGAGCCGGTGTAGACAGCGCATCTGGTCCTGCAGCATGTCTGCGCTGGTCGAGTCGACTGCCATCTTCCCCGGTAGGGCACAAGCATCGAAGTCGTTTGGAAAGGGAGGGGGGAACAGTGTGTGAGTAAGATAATGATGATACAATAATACAGAAAACCCCCCAACAATCAGATGACCCCCGAGCACTTGGCGACAGTGGGAAGAAAAAACTCCTTTTTAACAGGAAGAAACTTCCGCAGAAGTATGCTCAGGGAGGGGCACCCATCTGTTAGACCAGTTGTGGGGGCAGGGGGGCGGGGGGAGACAGGACAAAAGACACTGTGGAAGAGAGCCAGAGATTAATAATTAAATATAGGGCAATGTATAAACACATGGTGAGTGAAAAAGGGTGACATTTGTAGATTTCCCACAGAAGTCTAAATCAAGCTTTAGTCAGGTTATGTGGAAGACTATGCTAAAAAGAGTTTTCGGTTATGACATAAGTTAAATTTAAACATAAGTTCTCTCAGGGGCAATACCAGTTTCCTCACACAGTCTAAAGGGAAGAGGTTAAATGGATGTTATATTTCAAAGCTATTTCACTACTGTACTGGCTGCTGTATCACAGGAGTGATGTCATTTGTCTTTTCTACGGTAAACTTTGAGCGATCACTCTAGGTGGAAAGGCCAATAAATTATCGTCATTTAGCGCCACCGCGTGGTTGACCTGTAGTATTACAGCTGACATTTTTTTAAACTATAAAATCATAATTATCGTTTTGTCTGTACAATGTGGGCCGTACTGAGTGTAGTTATTAATACATATGCACTGTTGTTTCTTCACATCTTTATTAAAACACATATCACATTATCTCTCTATTTTTTAAAAAAACTATACATTTATCCAGCTTATTACGTTGTTGTTGTTTTTTTTATTCCTGTGTAGTATAATACGTCATGTATGTCACATTGAATTCAGCTTTTTTAATATCATTTTTTTTTCTCCTGAGGCTATCTAAAAAAAACAGCGAATCGCCTCCGTGTGAGCCTCGCTGTGAGTTCCAGTCGGATGGTTTTGTGAGCGAACAGGAAGCAAAAAGTGCCCAGCGTTTAAATACCTACAAATACCCAAGTGTTTAAAACGAGGAGACACTGGCAGCACTGGAGTGATGTCGGTGTGATGATACGTGATTAAAGCTGCTGCTGCTGCTGATGGTCGGGTCGTCACGTATTGCACGTAGCGGATTGGAAATGAGGAAATAACCAGGAAGCTGACAGCAGATCACCTCCTCCTCACAGCTGCTGCTGCTGCTTTCATTCACACGTAGCTACAGAGAGAAGCTGCAGTTTGTCAAGCAGAGGTCCGTGGAAACAAGAAGGGTCGTCATGAAACTGGTGGTCATCGCCCCCCTCCTCCTTCTCCTCGAGGTGTCCGGATACGCAGAGTGCAGGTGTTTCTGTCAGGTGAGTGCTGGACGCGTTTCTGACTTACTTCCTACATTGGTGGGATTATTTGACCGGGTTACAGGTAACTTGTACTGATTCATTTTACATGAGTGTCGGTTTTTATGGCTACCCTTAAATTCCAGAGGATTTGACTGTGAGTCAATGGCCTCAAAGTCATTTTGAATGGTAGGAGGAAACAACAACAACAACAACAACAACAACCAAGTAAAGTTGGTTTGATAGTACCAAGTAACTGGAGTTCACTTCTTGTGTATTGATTTCATTTTAATGAGTTGTTTACATTTGCTTAGTGTGTTTTTTTGTTGTTGTTGTTGTCAGTGAGTCATATATCAGTAACAATACAGTTCTGTTAAAACAATTGTGGTTTGGCCTAGGCCCCTGCATTAAATGTGAATCGGCAGTAAGTAATTTCTTTATTTCTGTGTAATGTCACACTGATGTTGTTGCTTATGGATACCAAGTTTTGTAGTTGAGCACCCTGGAGGCGAGGAAACTGCCCATGTTTTGTAACAGTGAAGGTGCTATGGTTTAATTCCCCTCATATTTTGATTACTTAAGAATTTTTCTTGTGTACACATTACATTGATATTCAGATCTATACTTTATTGACCCCACAAGGAAAATGACTGTTGAATAAAAATAAATAAAAATAGTACAGTCTACTATTGAAGCACTCTTTACAGTGTTTTCCAATCTTACTTCGGCTTGCTCTCAGGAGCATACTACACTGTACACTGGATAACCAGCTGTTTGCCTGTTCCCTCGACATCAGGTGACAGGCGACCTGGATGACTGCACGTGTGATGTGGAGACCATCGACCGCTTCAACAACGACCAGCTGTTCCCAAAACTCCAGAGTCTTCTTGAGTCTGATTACTTTAGGTTCTACAAGGTACGGGGGACTCGTGCACCACACATACGTATACGCACATCTGTGGGTGAGGTCTGTTACTCTGAATGTGTGTTTGGCTTCCATCCTCTGCAGGTGAACCTGAATAAACCGTGTCCTTTCTGGACTGCCAGCAATGAGTGTGGTCTGAGGGACTGTGCTGTGCAGCCCTGCTCTCCTGTGAGTTTAACCCTCATATAGCAGCTGTAAACAGACTTTTACGCCCCCCCCCCCATTCAACCTGCTGTTAATGTCTGATCACTGTCTGTATATCTCATAACGATAGAGCCGCGCTTTTGCATATCAAGATTAAATTGGGGGTGCAGCCGTTGTGTATTTAAATACCAAGTGTAAATGCAAAGACCTGTGGACTAGATTTAAATATCATTAAAAAAAAAAAAAACTACAAAGATTACCTATTAATTCCAGGTGAAAGAGGAGAAATGGTCACATCAGACTGACTGAAACTGTCTGTTCACAGAACGAGGTGCCCGAGGGGCTCCGATCCACTCCCCACAACAAGGTGAGTATCTCAGGATCAGTAAGTGGCACAAACTGGCTGCGACTCAGATGGTCTCTTTATTTGTGTCCCATTTATTACATCAAATCTGACAACAGTTTACCTTCTCCATATGTAAAGTTTATTGAGGATTAATGTCACTTTGGAAATGAATCAAAACCGGAGTCATACAGTAAGTAAACACACCCTCGTGCAATTTATCACTTAAATGCCAGACGACTCAAATACAGTTATTAAGAGGTGATGCAGATTCTTCAGTATTAACACTGTGTGTCGAGTCAGTGCAGTCTCTTCCATTTACAGGGGAAAAATAGTGTAGACAGCTTCTAATTGATGAGTGCATCTACTGTAATGGGTTAGAGAGGAGCTGCTGTAAAGCCTTGAACCTTTTTGCTGTCAGCATCTTGTTTTGTGTTTTGTAAAAAGACATGAGGACGAACGCAGGAATCTGTATGGAATTATTTATATGTCAAAAATCACGTGTGAGAAAAAGCACAATCTGAGCAAATAACTTCATTTCATTGCCATGTTTTCCTTTACATTTCAGAACATCTATCTTTTATATCCCATGAAGTCTATGGAAAAAAGCATTGCTTCTTCATTCTTTAGAGAGGGCCTGAGAGATTTCTCTCAGATTGTGAAAGGGGTCGCTTGAGTCACTTGTGCAAAAAGAAAACAAACAAAAACAAAAGAAAATCCAAAATGGCAATCCCCTCACAGCTCTCCCCCAAACTCAGCATAAAGACACACTTTCCCATAATTATCTCTTCTTTTTATTTTTTTACTCATCCTGTTGAAGACCTGATGACCTTTAGCTGCGTCGAGCATCTGTCCATCTTTCCGTTCACCCATTAACAATTTTTACAAGAGTCACTACTGCTTCTACAGCACAATTTAATCAAACCTTTACACAGTCAACAAAAAACTGGTCTTCATTGAAACTATTGTCAAGGTTTAATTTTTTTTCTTCAGAGTTTTGAGATTTAAAAAAAATTCACTGATGCAGAATGTAGTTGAACCATATTATTATTATTATTATTATTACCTTTAGCTTAGAGACAGACCCACACTGCTGCTCAGCTGTCAAAAACATTTTATACCATCCATTAAATCTACAAATCCTCACAGTGTGGCCATATTTCTGAATTTGTGGCTAATGTGACAGTTTTGTAAATGTAAGACCTGTACCAACGATTTCACAGTACTGCAGCACATTTTGCTTTTTATAAAGACTAATTTTGTTGTTGTTGTGGGTTTTACAGGAGGGCGTAATGTTTAAAATTAAAACAAACAAACAAAAAGGTCATGGGATTCTAAAAAGTTTTATTTGCTAGTGCACTAGAGCACCTTTTTGCCACAATAAAAAATGTTTCTATGTTTAATGCTCGACATGTATTATTAAAAAAAATGTAATAAATCACATTTTAACATCATGGCATTAAAGTGAACAGGTTTATCTGCTGTATTGTGTTAGCAGTTGTGTGTGTGTGTGTGTGTGTGTGTGTGTGTGTGTGTGTGTGTGTGTGTGTGTGTGTGTTTCAGTATTCAGCAGAAGCAAACGAGCAGCAGGATGAGTGTGAAAAGGCGAAGCATCTGGGAGCTGTAGATGTCTCATTAAGGTGAGTCTCGTTCATTTTGCTCAGTTCTTTTCTTCTTCTAAAAGTGACTTTTTGACATTTTTTCATTCAGATTGTTCTTTTGAGTAAATTGTGCACTGCATTGGATGAAACTGTCTGGAAGGAGGTTGGGTGGTGAGCATACAAGGCATAGTTTGGGTGAAAGCTGCTTCTTTAGCCTGAAGAACCATACTCGTTATCTTTGCTATTGGGAACAAAATCAATAATATATAACTCAAATTATTTTCTGGTAACACGTTCAAGCGGGATACCAAAGTAGGATTTAACTTTCTTTTCTGACCTATGAACCTCCACACTGAGGTTGAGCACAACTAAGCCAACTGAGTGCTCTCGTTTTTGTTCCCAGCGCTGAGACCAGAGAGGCTCTGCTCGACTGGAACAAATATGACGACGAAGCAGAACGCTTCTGCGTGGTTGACGGTACGTCTCAGTCCAGCTGAATGAAGGAAGAAACAAATTTGATACGTTTTGATTACCAAAAATAATTGCTAATTGACACTAGGCAGAAATATGATAGTCAAATGCTGTAGATTTTAAGGCAACACGTGTACGTCAACAACAAAGTTAAAGAATGAAAATGTTTTGGAAACATAACAGATTATTTAGCTTAGCATAACTGAAAGGGAACATAAAGAAAAGATAGCATGTCTTGTTTTTGGTAAGGGGATATGATTACAAGAGACATTTTTAGGGAATGTAATGCTATGTTTAAGCAGTATTGGGACTGACTGTAAAACATACTCCAAGGAGTAGTTTTAGGAAACATGATTCAAGCAATTACAACACAGAAGATGGTGCAACATGTAGAAAATGTAATGAAACACTAGGATCCATTTCTCCAAAACCTTTGTGAAATGCTAGTGGGTAACTCCTCTTTCCTGAATAAATCCCCTCCACCACCACCCTCTGCTACATTCTGTCACATGTGGCTGACAAAAAAAGATGTTTTCATTATAATGACTTGCAGCTGAATAAAGGCTTGCTCTTTTCCAGATGAAGAGTCACCAGACTCCCAGTATGTCGACTTGCTGCTGAATCCAGAACGCTTCACAGGCTACAAAGGACCAGAGGCCTGGCAGATCTGGAACAGCATCTATGAGGAGAACTGTTTCAAGTAAGCGTTCAGAGCCCACAAAATAAGTGACTGTAGTTTATACTTTAGTGTGATTCACAGTTCAAAAATAATCCCCAGTTATCTCACACTGGGACTTAGAGGTTGTTACCTCTTACTTCATCTCCTGTTTGAAATTGATTGCTTTAGCTCACTTTCAGCCATGTTTTGAGGAGCAGGCGGATGGCTCTTCAATGCTCACAGCCATAGAGGTGTCAGTAGTGACCATGTTAGGGACATCTATATCCTCTGACATCAGAATAGTCTGAAGCCTGAGCTTTGGCTCACAGGGATGATTTATATATAGAGTGACATCATGTTGCCATGTTTACTATCAACATCCACCACTGTAACCACCCTGTAATGAAAAGGAAACCTTTATGTGTCCTTCCCAGACCATATACTATCAAACGACCACTAAATCCCACCTCATTCCAGAGCAGCCCAGGAAGTGAAGGTAGGAATTCTTCAGTGTTATATCTCACCATTTTTCTAAAACAATCGCAGTTTTGTTTTGTTTTCTCCATTTCTGATGACACGTACTTTGTTTGCAGCGAGGACCTTCTACAGCTGGCTGGAAGGTAAGCTGATGCTTCACCTTAAGAATCTCTTTTTGTCGAGTTTTCGATAAATTCTCTGCCTTTCTCTCTCAGGCCAGTGTGTGGAGAAAAGGGCTTTTTTCCGGCTTGTCTCAGGTCTGCACGCCAGCATTAACATACACCTGAGTGCCAGATATCTGCTGGATGGTGAGGCAGAAAAAAACAGCCCTTGTTCATTTTCTTTTTCCTTTTGTCTGAAGAGTCAAAATAACTGACACTCACTTTTGTTGCCTTCTTTCCTTCAGACAGCTGGTTTCAGAAGAAGTGGGGTCACAATGTGTCGGAGTTCAGACAGCGTTTTGATTCGGAGCTGACGGTCGGCGAAGGGCCCAAGAGGCTCCGCAACCTTTACTTCCTTTACCTGATAGAGCTGCGAGCACTGGCTAAAGTTCTGCCGTTCTTCCAGCAGTCATCCTTCCAGCTGTACACGGGCAGACCCGAGGAGGACCAGAAACACAAGGAGCAGCTGCTGGACATCCTGCAGCTGGCCAGGTTGGTCTCAGACCACACCGATCATTGTTAGACTTTCACTGAATAAAGGTATAATACAGCATGCCCTTTTTTTTCTTGATACCTAGTATTCATGTTCTATAAATGAAAGATCAACCATATTGTGTTTTTTAGCAGTTAATTTCACTCAAAGTGCGCTAATTAGAAAAGCCTGATTTGATATAGATTTACACTCAGGTTGTCAAGGTGCAGCTTGAAGATCTTGCCCTAGTTCTGCTGTGGATTTGACCCATGAAGCTGAGATCAGGGCAACTTGATGGTCAGATCAACTTCTGCAAGAGTCCTTGTACTTCTCGTGGCTGAAGTTTTCCTTGTGGCTCTGGCCGTACGCTTGCCCTCGCTGTCATGCTCCAGAGTGAAATTGGCACGAGTCAAAAAGCTTATTGACAACATCACAAAATGGATATGAATGTAAACATCTGAACTGTATGGTTTCTGATGAGAAAAGTGGATGTGGATGGGTGGTGTTAGAAAGAAGTGAGCTCTGTTAGCACTCTGCACTTTGGGAAATGTAGGCAACAGATTCTGACATAGTAGAAAACACCTGTGGTTTTACAGCAACGCTTTTTAAAGTCCAACAGTTTAATCACAGTCCCTTCCAAGGTTAATATAGTTAGCTAAAAATAAACTGAAAACTACAACTAGATGTGAGAAAGTGTTGTAGTTCACTAATAATAAAAATAATAATAAAATAAAAAATAGACTTTTGAAAAAATTCAAACTAACTGGAGTGATTTTGAAAACTAACTAAAATGAAATACAAATGTCATTATAACTTGCTTGATAAGTCATGGATAGTTGTGTTTATTATAAACTGTGAGTCAACTGCTTTTAAGAAGTTCAGCGTGTTTATATTATTACACCTGTACTAATATCCCCAAATCTTGCCTCTGGCATATGCCCTCCTTACAATGATCACTAAAAAGACTAAAACTAACACTGAAACTAATAAAAACTAAACAAGTTCAAACATTAAAAACTAAACCGAAAAAAGAAATTGTATTCTTGAAACTACACTAAATTAATAACAAAAAGTCCAAATGAAATAACAATAAAAGCTAAAAACAAATTAAATAATACAACACTGTACTAACTCTGGTCACTTCTTCGCACTTCACACTTCATTCTTTATTAATCTCTGTCTTTCTTCCACAGCACATCTTTTATCCTGTCTTCCTTCTTTTACCGCAACCGGTCACGGCAGATTATTATTAGTATTATTGTATGATCGACCTTACAATATAAATCACCTTGCAGCGACTGTTGTTGTGATTTGGCGCTGTATAAATAAAATAAAATTGGACTTCCATGCAATGTTTTGATGACGTTCATCTCCTCTTTTCTAGATCTTTCCCTTTGCACTTTGATGAAGCTTCTCTGTTTGCTGGGGATGAAAAGGAAGCAGCCAAACTGAAGGTCAGCAAGTGTTTCAAACTCTGCTGAAGTTGATATTGTGGACGTAATGCACCAACTGATTACATATTCACAGGGATGTTAATTAATATTTTCAGAATGCTCCTCACCCATATTTTTGATTGTTTGAGCTCATAAAATTCAAAATGATTTATAATTAACCTTCTGGTTTAACTGCATAAAAGCATTAAGTTGTATTCTAGCCACGCCAGTTAGAACTCTACGTGAAATTGTGCTGTAAAAACAGTGATGCATCAAAAAATGCTCTAGCTGCAGAGTGAATGCAGATACAGAGATACGGGGAAGCCGATGCTTTGAAACCTTTTATCGCATTAACAAAGCTGCTGGGAGTGATCTTGTGTACGCGGGGTTGCTGCAAACACACAGTAATACTGACTGGAGTTGCAGTTTTAATTTGTGTGGGTAACTTTCAAGATTTAAAATGACCTGAGTTTTCTGTGAATGTCAGGAGGATATCAGACTGGCCTTCCTCAACATCTCCAGGATCATGGACTGTGTTGGGTGCTTTAAGTGTCGCCTGTGGGGGAAACTGCAGGTACCTGTTACTTTCCTCTTAGTGCCTCTCGTTAGCTTGTAGCGCTTCTTTTGTAAAGATGAACTTGATTTTTTTTGTTTTTGTTTGTTTTGATCGCTGCCTCTCTTGTGTCACAGACCCAGGGATTAGGCACAGCCTTGAAGATTTTGTTTTCAGAGCGACAGATTGAAGCTCTGCCCAAATCCAGTAACCAGCGACCCAGTTTCCAGCTCAGCCGGCAGGAGATAGTCTCCCTGTTCAATGCCTTCGGAAGGTCAGAGAAAGAGGCTGTGGACATCAAGTCATACATGTGCCATATTTAAAAAAAAATCTCCTTAGTTCCAGCTCACACCCACTCTGCTCCTTGGAGAGCTTTTGTTGCCTGCGCGTTAGTTTATTATTGTATCTGAAGCCCTTTTAAAACCTGAAAATGATTTTTGAATATGATAAATGAGCATGCGGCATTTATTATTCAGAAGCCTTTGATGCATCTCCTTTGCGAAATCCTTCTTGAGCTGAGTGCTTGATCTATCAGGAAATTTAGACTGATATTTATTTGAGTTACTAAATGCTTACTTTACAAAATACAAAAGTAAGTTTAATCAATATCAAACTCCTTAGTCTGTCACTTTAGAACAAGTTTATCTCTATAATAGGAACTTACATAAGTGAGTACTGATCTTATTGGAAATTCACACTCATTTAAAATAAAAGTTAAAACAAATATGTTCAACATGAAATCAAAATAGTGCAAAACTTGCCTAAATTCTCTGTAAATTGCGAATATTATATTGTAGCCTCAGAGAAACTGGGTTTAATATTAGTTAAAACATACTGGAGTATTTTTTTCATTATTTCGTACTTATTATTTTAACTGTGTCCTCCTGAATCCTGTGCAGGATTTCCACGAGCGTCAGGGAGCTGAAGAACTTCAGAGTGCTGTTAGCAGAGGAGCAGTGAGGACATCCAGAGGAGTCTGCCTTCACCTGTTGACTCCTCTCTGATGGGGCTTTATTTCAACATGTGCACTTTTGTGGTCCCAGGCCACCGACTGCCATCTTTCCTACTGTCTTAAACCTGCTGAAATGTCGACTGAAAGATCAGCTTTAATCAGCCAAGTGTTTATTTTTCCTTAAAATAATGCATTGCTTTCTTTTGAATTAAACTAAAGTCATATTTAAAAAAACAAAAAACAAAATCACACTTTGTGGCATGGTTTAATGTTCCTTCAAGTGGTATCATTTTTTTGCTGATGGAGAAACGTGCTTGTCTATTTTCAAATGCGCTTTGATCAATGAAATCACTTCAGTTGCTGTTTGGGAGCTGACTGCTAAGAATTCTGTCTCACCTGTTCACACCTGTGTTGTTGGGATTATGCTTTGCTCCTGAGGATGGCGCTGTTTGTCAAGAAAATAGATGAGAAACGTCAAATCTAAATTGAATGCGGGCCACAAATATGCAGTATGTCGAAAAGAAAACTATACAGGAATGGACACCAACGTTTAAAATTCATTATCACACTGATTCTCGTAACAGCCGAGTCGCAGGTACTTTCAGGTGCATGTCCAGAAGTTATAATGAAACCTGTTTCCACCTGGGAGGAAGGTTTTGTAAACCATTCAGCACAGATCCCCAAAATATTTATATGCTGTTGGTAATATTCCGATTGTACATTGTATTTGTGTATAAGTTTGGAGATTTAAAATTAAAATGTATATATAAAATTCATTTTATGAAAATGTAAACGGTAATAAAATTTTAAAATTATTTTTAAATGTTCTAAATTCAAAGCTGTTTTTTATGAAATAAATGTGAATATTTGTATTTGTAATTGGGCGTGGTTTGCGCTTATGTGTTCAGTGGCTTGGTCAGAGAGTCTGCGATGGATGTGTGAGAGCGCTGGAGGGCAGCATGCAGCCGCCCGCAGACAGTGAAGGGTTAACCTGTAATAGGATGAATGGATATTGTGGTGAGCAGCATCTGATTACACAGAAACGCCAGCAGGCACCGGAGGGGGGAAGACACGTCCGTACACCTACCAGCACAGACGGCGTTTGGTTCCTGCCAGGGAATACAAACGCGCTCTTTTTCCTGTTTAATTAGCGTTATCATTATTTTTTCCCCCTTTCTCTCAGCGTGCAGGCTATAACTTTACTTTTCTTCTTCTTTTTTTTTAACCGAGCCGAGCAGGAACCGAGCCCGCCGTTATTATGGGAGTTTGTTGAAACAGTGCTGTGGCTGGAGGAGTGTAAATGGCTGAGAGAGGTCGACGGAGGACTTGGGAGACAACTTGCAAGATGTCGCACTTTGTGGAAGCCTAAAAAAGGAGTATTTGTTTTTGTTTTTATAAAGCGAATGTCACTGTTAGCGTGACAGGAGGTGGTGAAAGAGAAGGGAAGAGGCTGCAGCTACAGGAGGATCTTGGTGTTGGTTTGTTCCTCCGGCTCGGAAAGAAATAGGTAAGGCTCCTCACCTGCCTGCTGTCTGCACATGTTCACACCCTGAACTCTGGAAACACTTTGCGATGGGAAAACTGCCCAATGCAAGCAACTGGAAAGAAGTGCTGCTGTTTTATCGCCTGCTTTTTGTCTTCCCAAAATGTTTCCAAGTGTATTTCATAGAGACTAGTTTTAGTTATTATTAATCTAGCTCTAAGTATAATCAGAAATACACCGCCTGTAATGAATATATAAACATCCATGCAGTGACTATTAAACTTGCCATTTTTCGTATTCCCAACCAAAATGTGTAAGCTTACGCTTTAAAGCGGCACCAGGTGATTTTTGACCAGCAGGGGGGAGAAAAATCCCCAAACTCTCTACTTTACTTACGCAGCACCCCACCTGCTAAGACCGTGTAGTAATTTAAATAGATTTTTAACTTTGTGCTATTATAATGCTGCCCCTTGTTGTTGCTCATATTAATTAGTACCTGCAAGTTAGCCCAAAAAAACATGAATAACACACATGACCCTTGCGAGGCACAGCTTTAGCAAAGTGTTATAACAGAAATGCAGACAATGGCAGGTGTAGTTATGCAGTCTTTTTCCCCTTTCAGTTTGTCCATTGTTAAAGTGCTTTACAACTGTGCCAGTAGTGCGCTCCTCCAGTTACACTAGGGACAAACCACAGGACTGAAGCAACAGAATTTTAGCAATGAAACAGTTAAATATATATGTTTAATGTTTTACACGAGGAAAAAAATATGCATACAGTGGCTCAAGTCAACTTAGCATGGAGAATTTGAGTTTGGGAAACAGTTACATGGTTGTCAGATTTACTGTTCCAAAAACTTTGATTTGCATCTGTAAATATAACCTGCACTAAAAGAGTGCAGGAATCGGGTTACTAGTGCTTATCATATGTATAAGAACCTGATTTCCCAAAATACTTAAGTCCATGCGAGTAAAAGAAGATGATTTAGGCATTTTAAAATGTGTCAGTGATCTGCCAGCATGAGAATTAAGATTTGAAGTAAGGTGTGGAGAAAGGAGCAACAAAATCATAATCAATTTTGTTGCTTTACCTTCATGACTTTAATGAAGTGTTGTTTCTGAGCCTCTGAAGAAAGTTTGGAGGCTATAGGAACCTCCCCCACCTTCAAGCTCTCTCCTGCCAAACAAGTTGAATTTCTTGGAAACATGAGATATGTCAACAAAGACTGTTCACTCCCTCCCAGTCTGTCAGATCACTTGTTCTTACATACTCCTTGAAAAGATGACCTCCCCCCCAAAAAAGTCAAAAAGCAAAGAGTGCAGGTCAGTTTGTTGACAGTAGAAATATTTCCGTGTGGCTCTATCATGCAGACCAGGAGGATGAATCACTTATCAAGAAAGTTGCATGAACCTGTTAGCTGATAGATGATTTCTTTTATCATTTCAGCTCTGTTTTCACAAACCCAGCTGTAGCTGCATTCATTCATGCTTGGGTTGAATTTTCTAGAAAGCGTGCTTCCATGCAGTCAAATGTGAACAGCAGGGGAAGCAGGTTAATCTTCGGTCGTGTTGCCTGCAGCATGCAACAGATTGAGCTTAGACTCCCAGGGCCTACGTCCCGTTTGCAGGCTTTATGTTTCCGTGCTGAGCTGGAGGGAGCTGCCACGGAGGCTATTTTAGACCAGGTTGGCCTCCGTGATGTGGTTCTGGTCTGGTTAGAAGTGAGCTGGGAGAACAGCTGTATGTGTGGGAACAAGGCTGAGTTGTCCTTTTCTTTGACTCAGTCTCTGGAACGCCATACTCTCTGTGATCTGCTTTCGTTTTTTCTGCTCTCGCCTCTCACTGCCAGAGAAGCGTCACATGGTTTGCTGTCAGTTAGACACAGAGCCTCGGGCTGTAGGCAGCAGCTGTCAGACAGTACAGGACTGCCGTCAGTGAGCGGGAAAGCGAAATGTGGCCAAAATGCATGATTGCCTTTTGCACACAAATTGCTGACAGTGATGTTTGTTCTTAAAAATGACTCTTTTCATAGTAAAGGTTGCTGACTCCTCCCCGGGATGGAGAACCCCTATGCTTTCATCAAACTGTGTGGCTATTTGTTTCTACTTACAGGATGTTTTGGTTTGGATGAACACTGTTAAATAACAGTACTGGCAGCTAGATTTGACAACATACTGTTATTTTACAGTGTATCTACTGTGATCTAGCAGGTACTTCTTACTAGAGTAGGCAATTCTTACAAAAGGGAAAATTAAAATACAGTGCTTCGTAGGATACATGCACTTTTTGGGTGTTCTTGCTATAATCTATGTAATCAGTGCATAACTTTAAAACCTATTAAAGTGAGAACTGTATCCTCTCAGTTGGCCTTTTCTGTTTTCTGTAGGTTTTCATGTCTTTCTTGAACCATAATACAAAAACAAGGTTCCTCACTGTTAATATTTTTCATCAAAATTACCAACATTTACAGCTGAACTCACAAGGAATATTACAGTTGTACAGATAATTGTGTATGTGCATGATTCCCGTAAATCTGGAAAGTTAGGTTAATGCGTAGAACCACAACAGACAGACACATTGATGGGGCAAGATTATCAATTAAAGATAAGAAATGATGATTTCCCGGTTTCATCACAGTATTGACCCAATCGATATTCTAATGATGGATTTGATTTATTTTTAGTCTAGCTGGCAGTGAGGATCTTAGATTTATTTTCACCTCTTCAGTCTGATTTGTGCTATTGTATTCTGAGTAATTACTGAAGTTATTCAAAGATTATATCTGGAGAGACGTGGGCATGAAGTATCGTTTGACTGGTTGGTGGAAGCAGAAAATGATTCACCATCAATGAAAGTTATGCTTGATCTGCCCTCACACTAATATCCCACCTCTCATTAGTGAATTATTTGAAGCTGTGCTCATAATTAATCAGCTGTATTCATTGTTTGTGCTTTTAGTGGTGAGGATGGGGCTCTCAGCTCTGACTCTTAAAGCATTTGTCATCAGAAGTGAAACTTGGTCACATATCTAGTTATACTGGGAAGCACCCAAAAAGAGCCACTGTTTTGTGTTTTTTATGAATGGGTTCACAAACTGTGGCAGCTGATGAGAATCCGACACAAAGGTTTAATCTTCTGTGCCAGCGATCTTCAGCTGTGGCTAAATGTGGATTTAGATTTATCTGCTGATTATTAAAAGAACAGAGCGCTTTAGAGAGTAACTGCATGTCAGTCACTGCAACCATCTGTCGATGTGATAACCAACTTTTTGTATCACAAATGTCACAACAACTGAGATTAAATGTCCTGAGTTACTAAACAAAACAGAGCTAGTCCTGCTTGTTTGGATAATTAGACTTCTTTGCTTTCTGATTGCTTGCTGCTGTTGAAAAATCTTCTACAAAAGAGCCTTGCGTTAGGCTGGTATGGTTTTTTTTTTTTTCTCCTTTAAGTAGTAATTAATGTTACCAACTAACCACAAGGTTATAAATTTTGTTTTTATTTTTTTAAAGGCTTTTAAGTCTCTATAAGGTGGAAAAACATTTTTTAAAAGTTGAAATTTACAGTGTATGTCTGAACAAAGCAAAATCGCTGGTGTGGTCTTTTAACAACTTGCCACTCTGCTGCTAACTTGCTACTCTGGCAGAGGTATGAGTTAACTGCTCTGGCCTCCCCTTACAGGGGCTGCTGCTCTCTACCTGCTTCATTAACCCTCAACTACACACTCTATGTGCGGTATTTCACTGTGACTCCCAGAATGTGCTGCCCTCCAGCCAGCACCGGGCCGATATAACAGGCAGCTTGCCTAGCTAACTAACTGCTTGCTGCTTTGCTAACAAACCCCTCTCTCTTTGTCTCTGTGTGTGTTCTCCCTTTGCTGTTGCTTCTGCCCCAGTGGGATCTTCCTGCCCCTCTGTGTTTCTCAGACCTGCGGAGACGGAGGCCGTCTTCTGTTTGGACATCTGTCCATCTCTTTTTTCGTCTCTCATAAGGTAAGTTTTGCTGTCGCTCTGGGCTCCGTATGGGAACAGTGTGTGGTTTGTGTGCTGGATATACACTGTTCATAATCATGCCCATTGTGCCCCTGTAACATTTAACATGCTGCGCTTGCTCTCTGTCTCATCTGTCAGTAGCTTCCACCGACTCCTACACATAATCCACTCAGTTTGTTGATGGTATCTGCTTGCAGCCCTGCAAAGCTCCACAATATCTCTTTAAGTCTGAAGACATTAGAAACGCATCAGCTCAATGAGTGAAGACATAAAAATTAAACGACACATTTAAAAGTTGCGTAAGAGTCAACCACCTCTCGTCCCACCTTTCTTTAAATGATACCTGTTTTGTGGAGATGCCTCTTTAGTGTTGCCACATGCAAACTTAAGCTATTCTTTGCTGGAGTCATGGGTGTGCTGGTATAGCAGAAGTTGTTAAGTTGTTTAGCAGTCTGACAGCCTGACAGAGAAATGTGCTGAAAACTTCCCGCGTTCCAAACGTTAGTGACAACCATGGCCGCCTGTTTCCTTCATGTTTAGAGGCTTTGTGCTAAACTGTACATTTTAATGCCTTCACATGAATGGCTTGAGAAGATATTTTCTTATTAAGTCAAACAGTACTGACATGAACAGAAAGCATCTAGAACTGTCTTTAAAATATGAAAAGTCCTGTTTTAGGGAGATTAGCATTTAGGGGGGGCTGCTGTTGTGTTTTTTTTTTTTTTTTTTTTTTTTTTTGTTTTGTTTTTTAAACCTGACATGACCATGAAATTTTAGCTGGGCAGCTAAGTAGCGCTAATAGCTAGCATATTTTAAATCTGCATTTCATTGTGATACAAACTTGTGAAGCAAAAAACAGGCTGAACAACTATTGTTTTAAACTGAAAGCTAAACATGATGAAACTGCACCCATCTGTCACTTAAAACAACCGTGCCATTATCTTTCTTTAGTCCAGGGTTTAATTTAAGCGACTCTGTATAAATACTCAAACATCACACACTTGTCATAAGTGGAAATCAGCTATAAAGGGAAATCATTTTAAGTCTGGGCTTGCTTTTAGGACCAGTTTTGCCTTTTAGTTTTTACAAATGTAAATTTCCACTGTAAGGAGAAAAGTTCCATAAGTTTTTTTGTTTGTTTGTTTCAGACTTTTTTTTTTTGGGGGGGGGTAGAAATATTTGACTTCCTGATTTGTCCTCAGTAGCCATTTCAAGCTAAAGATAGTTGTTTATTAAAGCCAAACATGATGACTTTCAGAGTATCCCATATTGTGGTTTATTGTTGCCAACAGCAATTATTATGTAATCACTGTGAGCATGGTTAACATTTTCTTTCTTTAAACAGTCTCTCATTTTGCTCAGAATCACACAGCAGTGGTCTGATACACAGCTAGTTCCCAGGCTCTCATATGCAGCCAGCTGCTGGCAGGAACTGGAGCAGAGAAGAATCTCCAAGCGCTCCTCTTTTTAGAGGTTTAAAGCCTCCGGGTCCTCATGAACCTACAGTGCATAATCTCACATACTGAGACGTAGCTGGAATGCAGACGAGCTTTCAGACTAGTGGTCGCGTGGGCCTCCCCAGGCTTCATGTGTAGGAGCATGTAGCCCTGGCACTGCTGCAGGGAAACTGTTGGTTTACATTAATCAGATTAGTGGCCATGAGTTTTCCAGTGGGGCTTATGAGGTCTGGACCTGCCTCTCTATCTCATCCCTCCCTCAGCTGCTCTTTCCCCTCCTCCTCACTGGTCTGACCCACTTCTCTAAAAACCAACAACCAGAATCTCCTTCTGTCTCTCTCTCTTCCCATCACCCACCTCTTTAGCAGGGACACATTAGATGCACAGGTCAATAGATTGTGTACTGGATGAGATGATTTTTCCATTTTTTGTCACTGATTGCTGTGCTTCTCAACAGAGGTGCTCTGTATAAAAAATTAAATAAACTAAGGAAAAACTAATGAGCAGTCTGGTCTAGGCTTAGAGATATCTAATCTTTCTTACTTTCTTGGGTTTTCATCAAAGTGTATAATGGTGTTTATGATTTTAAAAGAAATGAAGGCAAAAAAACCCCAGCTGCTTTGTAACAGAAGTTATTGTAGCTAGGGATGTGATGGATTAGCTGGCAAGGCTACTAATCTTTGTGACCCCTGGGAAATGTTTTTGTTACAGTTGTTATTATTAATACCACCAGCACCAATTTGCTGTTGTTTTACCCAGCACAGAAAGAAGGGTCCTGGTGCTGGCGCTGTTAGTGTTGTTTCCACTGGTATCTTATTTTTAATTTAACTGATAAGCAGATCATGAGCTGTGGACACCCTGAATTCTTCCATAGGCTTTTTCAGGTGGTTTTGACTGTTGTTCCTGCAGCACACGGTGTGACAGCCCCCTGCTTTCTAAAGGCAAATAGTTCATGCACTTCCATGTTGGCCTTTTATCAGTGGGTTCAATTTGCAGTCACCTGTTTCACAGCTCACTGAGCTCAGCTAAATTTATATCGGGGTACTTAGAAATGGTGTTTATTTAATTGACAGGATTGAAGAAGTTATGGATGCAGGGGCGCAACCAATATTTTTAGTGGCCCCATATGGCCACCCCTATGAAAAAATAATGGAGGCGTCCCTGTGTGGATGGCAGCACTTACAATAGAGTTATATAATAAAATAAAAAATCAACTTAAATCTATGAATAGTGAGTGATAGTTATGTTAAATTACAAGTCTTAGGTGTGCTAAAAAGTGAAGCTTAAATGTACCAGCTGATAAAATTGAAAGATTAAATGTGTGTTTTAGTGCTTTCTGCCACTTTTTTGTGTTTGTTGTGCTTTGAATCCCAGTTGTAACCGCTGTGTGTCCAGTCCATGTATTTTTTCTTCTACCCCATCAGAATCCAGTGTTGTATTCATCACATCAGTTTAATATGTAGTCACTCTGAAAGTTTACTTTATACATATATGATGGTAACGTCAAACTTTTGGTCCACCACATTGGTCCACACTGAAATATTAGTTGGACAATTTAACGGCTTGCTCTGAAATTCTTCAAACAATACACTACCTACCTACCAACCTTACCCCTTAGCCACGTGAAGTACAAAGAGGCCAGCAACAGATGGTCTGCCCTGATCTCGGCATCGTGAAGTCAGTCTGGGATTACTTAAAGAGACAGAGGAGACCAAGATGGACTAAATCCAAAGAGGAAATCGAGCAAGTTCTTCAGTGCTGGTTTGTAGCTAGTTCTGACTTAGCGCGGTTTCAGAACTAGAATGGATTTCAAGCTGTTGAAATGAAAAACACTGAGAATGGACAATGTTTCACGGGGTGATCGTGGCTCAAGAGTTGGGAGTTCGCCTTGTAATCAGAAGGTTGCTGGTTCGAGCCCCGGCTTGGACAGTCTCGGTCGTTCTGTCCTTGGGCAAGACACTTCACCCGTTGCCTACTGGTGGTGGTCAGAGGGCCCGGTGGCGCCAGTGTCCGGCAGCCTCGCCTCTGTCAGTGCGCCCCACCAGTGCTATCACCAGTGTGTGAATGTGTGTGGGAATGGGTGGATGACTGGATATGTAAAGCGCTTTGGGGCCCTTAGGGACTAGTAAAGCGCTATATAAATACAGGCCATTTACCATTTAGAAGTTTGACAAAAGTTATTTAAAAGTTGTAGTAAGAAAGAAATAAAGGCATGTCGCAGAGATTCATTAAGAGATTAAACTCATTCTTGCAAGTTAACCTTTTCCAGAAATGGGGACACATTTAAGAATTTTCTAAAAATTATTATTATTAGTAGGACCCTTTTTGTTCTTGTAGCACTTTTTCTCTTTTTCCCCTTCATTTTGTCAGTAATCAAAGATGAACCAAACCTGTTCTCTAAATATTGTTTTGAAGGATAAAATGACTGATGTTTAAGAGTTGTGTGGTGAGACGGATGCCTTAGGACAGAAGCACAAGGAGAAGTTGAAGTGTAGATTTTTATTGCTGGTGTCATTTGATATGTGATTGATTTATTTGGCTGACTGCATCCATGTTTTGTTCACATGTGCACTTCTGCTTGGTTCATCATGCTTGACAAACCGGCCTAACATGCTTTATGATGAGTTGTGTTGCTGTGCTGTAGAAACCACATCAAAAAGTTCTTGTGTGTGATGTTATGATAAACCTCCTATTTCTAGCTGCTCTGTGTTTTGAGTAGTTCAAAAACATCTGTCTTAAGTCACATTTGAAATTTGCTAAGCTTATCAAGAACAGTGTTCATCTTGCGGATGTATCTTATTGCTCGTCTGTCACATTTGTGACACTCATTTCTCTTGTGTTTCAGTCTTTAACAGCTTTGTGGCTCCCATCACTTTTGCTCTCTTTCAACAGTCCTGCTGTTCTGTGCAGGTCAGGCCTGACGGTCTGCTGCCCTGTTTCAGATCAAGGATTGGATTCCTTCAGGTGGTTAATGGAAAAACTAAATGAAAAACTGAGCCTGAGGCCACTCTGACAAAACATTCTTTCAGCTGCGATGGAAGACATCTTTCAAAACATTTCAGTGAGGGAACAACTCGCCTGGATCTGCCCAGAAGTAATTATGCCCTATTATAAAGCAGAGCCAAATTGTATTCTTAGACTCTACCAGAGTAGCTTTGCATGATTTACTGTTCAAAATAATCCTTATTTAACTCGTACTGTGCCTTGGGAAAACACCAAAGTTTATTTGTTGTCTGAAATAAACAGTTTTAGTATCTCTTTCTCTTTACCCTTAGTTTTGGGATTGGCTTGTCAAACAAAGGGTTTGACTGGCAGGTGGGTGGGGCTTATGTCCTCACTGCCAGAACTGTTTTTTTTGTTGTTGTCTTTTTTTTTTTTACTTTGATAGCAATCCACGAGTTGAAAAGGGGATTATAGTGAAGCCTGAACTTTTGGCTCATAGAAACTACACACACAAACTGCATAGTATGTTACTTGGGTAATGTTTAATATGGGTTTCCACTATTGTGTGTGTGTGTGTGTGTGTGTGTGTGTGTGTGTGTGTGTGTGTGTGTGTGTGTGTGTGTGTGTGTGTGTGTGTGTGTGTGTGTGTGATTAAGAAATCTCAATTGGCCAATACAAAAAAAAAAATCTGTCATCTGAGCAAGTTATCAGAAAGAGTAGAAGCTAAGTTCTTGGCAGTTATCATAAACAAATCTGTTTGTTTGAGAGCATATGGCACACATTTTGTTGTCTTGTGGGTGTAACCTCTGAAAAACCCTCTTCACTGTCGGACTATACTGTTTGCAGTTCAGCAGAATTGGTCTGTTTTCCCTGTGTTTGTGAATTGGCTCGCACTGAGGGGATTGAGCCCAAGTTCATGATAAGTGACCAGGAGCAAGTAAACATTCTCAAACAACACAACCACAGCCAGATGAAGGGGTCAAATGAACTCGCCACATAAACCAAACACACTCATCTCACCATCTGTTCATGGATCATTCAGGATCTATGACCTCTCTAAATCCTCATGGACCAATCACAGCAAATTACTTAGAAAGTCTTATGTTAGGTATGTGGAATTTTCCATCTTTTTCCTCTATGGATTGAAGTTTATTTTGTTCATGAAATGAAACATGTCCTCCATACACCAGGTAGCTACAGTGACTCTTTGTTGTACAAGCACTGCTTCAGATGTAAACAATTACCCAAAGACTTACAGAAACAAACAAATATCAGTCCTGCTGATGGTTCAAGACCCTTATGGCTCTGTCCAGCTCTCCTAGAGTAAATCTGGCAGCAAACCTTCTAGAAATGGCATGTATTGATGTGCCATTGTGATTGTTCGGCCACTAAGTTGGCCTCTGCAACCTCTGTAGGGTCTAGGTATCGCCTCACACTACTAGTAATGACACTGACCCTAGTCGCCAAAGCAGCTGAAACTGATTAACATCCACGTATACATACACACCCCACAGGGGGGGGAAAAGGAGGAGCAAGACAAGGATCTGTCACGGAAGGACAGGCCCCTGCACGGTATCTACCAGCGCTAGATAGAAGAAGTGGCAGATATCAAGAAATTCTACTAATGGCTGAACAAAGATGGACTGAAAGACAGCACAGAAGCGCTAATAATGGCAGCACAAGAACACAAGATGGGGTCGCCAACACCAGACAAAACTGCATGTAAGGCTATGCAAAAATGCCCAACGACAAACTGGTGATAGCTAACCAACCAGCCATAGTAGTGATGGACAAGCAGAGGAAGAGGATTATAGTAATAGATTTAGCTATACCACGTAATAGCAACATCGGGAAGAAGGTGTATTTTAAAAGAAGAGAAGTGAAAGAGCAGAAACGTAAATGGTTTAGGTTAATTCTAGTTTAAAGTTTGGGCTGAGTTATAATACACACACTGGTTAGATGTGATTAACAGTTTGGCAAAGTTTCATTTAGGATTAAAATACTGATTCAAATCATTGTTTATTGTTGGAGGATACAAGGTTGGGCATAGTATTAAAACACTAGAAGCAAAATATAAAAAGCCTTTATTAGCAGGCTGCTCTGTGCTCCTCTACCTAAAAGCAGTTCTCTTTAGACCACATGAATGTTGTAACTTTTTGGACTAAAATGTATTTCAAAATGCTCCTCATCTCTATCAACTATCTGCTGAGCATGTTGCACAAATTCTGGTGTCAACCTGTAAACATGTGAAATAACCTCTTCAGTCCTCCCACCAAAATTTTCCAAGCTCTACAACCATTTTGAGGCTCTACAATATTGACTACTGTCATGTTGTCATGCCCTCCATCATAAAGCTGTTTTGGTTAAGCCTCTGTTGAACTTCCAAAGAAGCAGTAATTGGCAATCCAGGGCCAAGTCCATTTTCACATACAGCCTCATGTCCCAGCACGCTGGTGGCAGATGCCTTTGCTGTTATTGACATACTTAACACTCAGCAGTGACACTCATATACACGGTTATCCTTTTGTTGATTTCACTCACTGCCTGATGTGGATTAAATGTGTGGGAGGTGTGGTGTTACAGTGTGTTTTTGGATCATCAGCTTTTGGTTAATCTGGAACGTCACTCCTCTCCTCAGATACACCACACCCCTACACACAGTCAGACACACCTACAATTGCATATGAGAGCTATGTCCTTTTTATTCACGGTTAACTCAGATATCTGCCCTAAGTGAAGGCTTGCTACTCCGTTGTTGCATAACTGGCAAAACTGCAAAGCTAATTTATGTTCACTCCCACATTGTTCCCTGCAGATCTCACCAAGGCTACTGTTGTACTCTGCACCTAATTTAGCACTGGTCTGCTCCCAGCACTGACACATTGGGAGTTATTTACGGTGAGAGTGAACAATGTGAGACTCAGGAAGGAGGAAAAATAATCAGGAACCTCTCAGTCTTGTCAAGTCGAACTTGTAGAGCATGGTCTCACAGAGAAAATATTCAAACAGTGATCAAACTTCTAGAAAATGATGCACATAGTAAACGGTTTAGGGAAAAATCTCTTTAAACTAGTTATAGTTCATTTATATATTTATTTTACTTGACTTTTAGAAAAGAGGCAGTTATTGAAATCAGGCTTCATTATTGGCAGCTCTTTCTCTTCATCTACATCTCCCCATTGTTGTGTCTTAAAACTGATCTCTTTGTGTTTATTAACTTTAACACCAACATGTCATTCAGCTGCATTGTACGAAAACTTAATTTAAGTGTCAAAATACAATATTTTATTTGACAATAAAGCTCTTTGAGTTCATACTTTTCTATTGCAGTGGGAACTACCAGAGAAGGTTTTTTGTAATCCGCGGCCACTCCAGGTGTACAGATAACTCCAACATGCTATAGTTGCAAGATGCAACTTACAGAACTTAGGGGGTTTAGGATCAGGGTTTGGGTTGGGTTATGATTGTGGTTATGGTTATAGGGCTATAGTTAGGGTTATTTTTTGATGTGTCATGGGATGATGTTTCCACGTCGCAAAACTGTGACATCACTATAATGTGACTGGTCACTTGCATTGTTGAGTCTGGACTAATATTAGTGTTGTTGATCCAGGAATGGCACCAACATGGCAATATCAGATCGAGCAACAAGTTGTATCCACAAACTCTGATTGCAACATGCAAGTCACGTTCTGTGTTCGATCCTTCCATTAAAAACACCACAGACAGGGTGGGGAGGTTCAGTGCACTCATTCTGATTCGTAAACTAAGCAGTTGACTCCTGCAGGTGTCCACCTGCCAGTTAAAACACCCTGAGGAAACTGTCCACGGAGGCTTGTACCCCAGAGATTGCTGCTTAGTGTTGTGTAGATCCAGATGGAATTTAAATTTGAAGATGTCCGTGGTCTGACCCACAAGCCCTGGGTAATTGGTGCTGCAAGTAGTGTGGTAAAGGGCCTCTCCACTTTGAACCCCTCATGCCATGTTCCTTCTCATTTTTAATGCATTTCTAACTCCACATATAGAGTTTGTTTTTGTTTATAATGTTTGTAAAGATGGGTATGGTCTAAACTCTTTGGACTGGTCTGACAGTTTGAAAGGTTATGTATGTTTTGTGTACCAGTTATTACATTGGCATTAGCTGCTTGCAGACCAAAATGTGGCACACAAATCTTTTAACTTTTAGCAAGAGGTGAGATTTGAGTTTGTGTTGAGGTTAAGAGAGCCGCTAGGCCTCGTAATGGCGTGTTTGACAAGTTGTTGTATCTGCAACAGGAAACCGCCTGGCCTTGACAAAGGGTTTTGTCCAATGGGAGGATAACACGGAGGAAGTGGATGTATGGGAAAGCCAGGTCACAGTAAACTGTTGGTAGAGTTCCTGCAGAGCTACAAAATGTAAAAAATAAATCCCCTCGAGTTCAGTTGCAGCTGAATTTAAAATGCAGGTTTGCTCTTTGGTTTTGCACAGTTGTGCATCGTGCTTTGCTTTTAAGAAAGTATTTCACAAAAAGGGATCGTTTGTAGTGAGAATACACAAAGCAACAGTCTGTTAATTAGTTTCCCTGTTTGTGTTTTCTGTACATTGGGATCTGCCATAGATGCACATAGTTGGTATCATGTGCGTTCCTGCCACTGGTGTCACACGAGTCAACTCATCTGCAGGTTGAAACTACAGTACTAAGTCCTCCAAACAAATATACATGTCAACTCACCAAGTTATTTATTTTTTCCTTTCTTATTAGCTTGATTTTTGTATAAATGTTGTGCTTCCTGTCATCTGAAAGAAGTCCATTGTGTATAAACAGGAGTGGACCGACTGCGCACGACAGGGTATCGGCATATGTAGGACGCACACCATCCAGCTCTGTGCAAAAAAACAAACTGAGCAGACCAGCCCTGAGGTCAGAGAGCAGTGAGGGCTCTTTGGCTTTCTGTGTCAGCTGACGTGGAGCTGCAATTTGCCAGAAGCTGAAACTGTCGAGCTGCTTACAGTGGAGCAATAAGACTGGAGACTACTGGGTTTGATAACCCCAGAAAAAGAGGAAACACGTCTTTTTAAGAAACATCCTCTAAGGAAATCCTGAATGGCCACAAATGTTCCTGATCCTCTTGACAAGGAGGTTGTCTAAAACGTGTCTGTGTCAGCAGGATTATTTAATAAAATTAAAATTTCACATCATATTTTGACAAATTAATATGAATATGACATGAGAAAAAAATGGGGAAAGCTGGTTGTGATGTTCTCGAGAAAATATCGCAAGTTAATCTGGATCCAGAGATTCACTTCCTGCATGAATTTTCAGACAGGTGAAAGCATGCAGCCTTGGACTGCGCTTGTTGACCTTTCGATCATATTACATGATTATAAGTTAGGAGGTGCAGTTTGTCTCATTTGTCATGTAACTGTAGGACTTCAAGCTCTTAACATCTCTTCAGTGTTTGCTTCAGTTATTTTTCCTGTTTCCTGTCCTTGATAACACCTGCAGCTTTAAAACATTTTTAAAATTTATTTTACGCAGCTGTTTTCAAAGGTGACCTCAAGTAAGCGAAAAAGGTCATTTTGCTTCCTCTATTAGGCTTTCGGTCTGGGGATATTGATGGTGTGTACTTGATTTATGCTTGTAGTGAAGTGTATGATTATGTCAGGGTGAAACACCGTCTCCAGGACATCAGTGTTTATCAGAGTCTCAGTGTGAAACAGCCGTATCTTGTCACAAGTCCAAGATGAGGGCTGAGCTGTGGATTTCCCAGAAAGCGTCACTAGGCAAACAAACCAACTGGTGCTCGAGAATGAATATACAGAGAGATGAAATGAGCTGTCACGTATTCATAGAGCAGTTAGACTCATTCCTTAAAAATTATGTTTTAGAGTTTCATTGTTTGTAAATTAAGTGTCGGCTGCTGTTACTCTGGTTAACCAGGCTTTTTCCAGTTAGGGATTTTTAATTTGGAGTAGAAAGTTGAAGTGCATAGATGTACTTGGAATCAAACAAGATCATGTTAGTGAACCTGTTAAAATTTAATTAAAAAAACTAATTTCTCTCTTTCATGCTTCTTTCGGGTTTTTCTCCTCCTCAGTTTCTTCTGTAGCCGCCATCATTCCGTGCTGTGGGGCCGACCCCAAGATGTCTTCTAATGGAGACCTAAGTGAGCTGGGGAGCTCTGAGAGCTTCTGGGAGGTACAGTAGTAACACTTTAATTGCTGTCATACATCAGCCGCTCTACAAAACTTAAAACAACACTTAACTTATTATAGCTGCAGTGTTTCAGCCTGCAGACACAGGTTTCTACCCACTCATGCTATTAATTAACCTAACAAGTTGTGAGCTTTCCAACAAGGTGCTTTTTTTCTTATTGGGGTTACGCAACTTTACCAGTCTTTTCTGGCCCATCTTTCAACTTTTTTGAAAATTCAAATTAAAAAACATCCTTTTTTGATTTTATTTAATTTTCAAACTTTCATGTTTTTTACTGTTTAAATGTTTTCCAAATCACTGCGATTTAACACCACCAACTCTAGCCTGTGAAAGGATCAACACCTGGCTCAATGTGTTCAGCACACTCTGGACACCATGACCTTCATGTACGGAGTGCTTATTGCAGGAGATGATACTTATCTAAATGTGCCAAACCGGGCGCATGTATATTTAGCTGATCAACAGCACCTGAATGCAGAATAACTAAGAGGCCGAAGCAGCCAGATAAGTCAGTGTGTCAGTCAGCCGGGTCTCCTTACATGCTTTTATCTAAAGACCGAAGACTGACTTCTTCACAGCCTTCCATGTTGGGAAAAATACACACTCTCACCTCCAGTGGTTGTCTCCCCTTTTTTGTTTTTTAATCTCAGTTTCGATCATCTCTACATCATTTATCCACCAAATATGCTTCAGTCCAAACTGTTGTTGCTAATGTCTAGATACAACGATGACATGAATAGAACTCAGGGAGTGACTGACGCTGTTCTGTTTCCTCGCTCCTGTTTGGTTCGTTGGTGTGTCTCTGCAGCCGGGGAACTACAAAAGGACGGTAAAGCGGATTGACGATGGCCAAAGGCTGTGCAATGAGCTAGTCACCTGCTTCCAGGAGAGAGCCAAGATAGAAAAGCACTACGCTCTTCAGCTGAGTGACTGGGCCAAAAGGTGGAGGGTTGTTGTGGAGAAAGGTGAGTTTAAATGCTAGCTTTTTATAAAACAGTGGATATATATATATATATATATATATATATATATATATATATATATATATATATATATATATATAATTTTTTTTTTTTTTTTTAGGGGTGCAACGATACTCGTATCGATATCGAACCGTTCGATACAGTGCTTTCGGTTCGGTACGCATATGTATCGAACAATACAACATTTTTAATTTATTTTATCAACTTTCCTTCTGACGATGCTGTCTGTGTTGAGCGCTCAGTGGATCTGCGCTCGACAGTGCAGCCTAGGCGGAGTAGTCGAACACAGATTCACTGAGCGCAGGGCAAGCTAGCTAGACAGAAGTTAAGCTCGTTGCAACATGGCAAATTGAACCTCCCCCACCCTCATTCAGATCTGGCGTTTGGAACTATTTTGGTTTTCATGTGATGTATGACCCTGAAGGTAAGCGTGTCATGGACAAAAGTAAAACAGTATGTTGGATGTGCCAGCAATGCTCAATTGGTGG